>NC_143051.1:34487500-34652500 GCF_057628025.1 Oncorhynchus mykiss | reverse complement strand
AAGAACATCCAATGAATGAAATACACATTGTATAGAGAGAAATAGTCCTATAATTCCTATAATAACTTCAACCTAAAACTTCTTACCTGGGAATATTGAAGACTCATGTTAAAAGGAACCACCAGCTTTCATATGTTCTGAGCAAGGAATTTAAACGTTAGCTTTCTTACATGGCACATATTGCACTTTTACTTTCTTCTCCAACACTTTGTTTTTGCATTATTTAAACCAAATTGAACATGTTTCATTATTTATGAGGCTAAATTGATTTTATTGATGTATTATATTTAGTTAAAATAAGTGTTCATTCAGTTTTGTTGTAATTGTCAATATTACAAATACATTTTTTTTTTTTAAATCGACTGATTAATCGGAATCGGCTTTTTTTGGTCCTCCAATAATTGGTATCGGCGCTGAAAAATCATGATTGGTCGACCTCCATCAACAATTATTGGTGAATCTTTCATATCTGCAAAATACACTGAACAGAAATATAAACGCAACACACAACAATTTCAAAGATTTTACTGAGTTACAGCTCATAAGGAAGTCAGTCAATTGAAATATATTTATTAGGCCCTAATCTATAGATTTCTTTTGACTGGGAATACAGATATGCTTCTGTTGGTCAAGATACCTTAAATACATAAAAAATGGGGCTTGTATCAGAAAATCAGTCAGTATCTGGTGTGACCACCATTTGCCTCATGCAGCGCAACACATCTCCTTTGCATAGAGTTGATCAGGCTGTTGATTTTGGCCTGTGGAATGTTGTCCCATTCCTCTTCAATGGCTTTGCGAAGTTGCTGGATATTGGCACGCGCTGTCGTACACGTCGACCCAGAGCATCCCGAACATGCTCAATGGGTGACGCGTCTGATGAATATGCAGACAATAGATGAACTGGGATATTTTCAGTTCCAGGAATTGTGTACAGATCCTTGCAGTGCATTATCATGCTGAAACATGAAGTGATGGAGGCGAATGAATGACACGACAATGGGCCTCAATCTCATCACGGTATCTCTGTGCATGCAAATTGCCACCAATAAATTGCAGTTTGTAGCCCGTAGCTTATGCCTGCCTGTACCATAAACCCACCGCCACCATGGGGCACTCTGTTCACAATGTTGACATAAGCAAACCGCTCGCCCACAACGCGAACACGGTGCATACATGTTTTCTATCTGCATGGTACAGTTGAAACCGCCATTCATCCGTGAGGAGTACACTTCTCCAGCATGCTAGTGGCTGTTTGAAGGTGAGAATTTGCCCACTGAAGTTGGTTACGAGTCAGAACTGCAGTCAGGTCAAGACACTGGTGAGGATGATGAGCATGCGGATGAGCTTCCCTGAGACAGTTTCTGACAGTTTGCACAGAAATTCTTTGGTTGTGCAAAAACCCACTGTTAAATCAACTCTCAGTGTGGCAGATCTCAGACAATCCCGCATATGAAGAAGCCGGGTGTGGCGGTCCTGGACTGTCGTGGCTACGTGTGGTCTGCGGTTGTGAGGCTGGTTGAATGTACTGCCAAATTCTCTGAAACGGTGGAGGCGGCTTATGGTAGAAAATAAACATAAAATTATTTGTCAACAGCTCTGGTGGACATTCCTGCAGTCAGCATGCCAATTCGTATTTTATTTATTTTACCTTTATTTTACTAGGCAAGTCAGTTAACCTCTCTGATCTCCCAAACCCGGATCCGGTATCGTGACTACAGCCTCAAGCTCATTACCATAACGCAACGTTAACTATTCATGAAAATCGCAAATGAAATGAAATAAATATGCCATCTCGCAAGCTTAGCCTTTTGTAAACAAAACTGTCATCTCAGATTTTCAAAATATGCTTCTCAACCATAGGAAAACAATAATTTGTGTAACAGTAGCTAGCAAACAAAGGATTTAGCGTTAGCATTAGCGTTAGCATCCAGCACGCAACATTTCAACAAAAACATAAAAGCCTTCAAATAAAATCATTTACCTTTGAAGAACTTCTGATGTTTTCAATGAGGATACTCTCAGTTGGATAGCAGATGCTCAGTTTTTCCAAAAAGATTCTTTGTGTATTAGAAATGGCTCCGTTTTATACATCACATTTGGCTACCAAAAAACCCCCGAAAATTCAGTCCTCAAAACGCGAACTTTTTTCCAAATTAACTCCATAATATCGACTGAAAACATGGCAAACGTTGTTTAGAATCAATCATCAAGGTGTTTTTCACATATCTCTTCATTGATACATCGTTCTTGGACACATGCTTTCTCCCCTGAATCAAATGGTAAAGTAGAAGCAGCTGGCAATTGCGCACCGAATTCGACGCAGGACACCAGGCGGACACTTGGAAAATGTAGTCTCTTATGGTCAATCTTCCAATGATATGCCTACAAATACGTCACAATGCTGCTAAGACCTTGGGCGAACGACAGAAAGTGTAGGCTCATTCCTTGCGCAATCACAGCCATATAAGGAGACAATGGAAAACAGAGCTTCAGAAATTCTGCTAATTCCTGGTTGATGCATCACCTTGGTTTCGCCTGTAGAATGAGTTCTGGGGCACTTACAGACAAAATCTTTGCAGATTCTGAAACTTCAGAGTGTTTTCTTTCCAAAACTGCATAGTCGAGCATCTTTTCGTGACAAAATATCGCGCTTAAAACGGGAACGTTTTTTATCCAAAAATGAAATAGCGCTCCTAGAGATCTAACAGGTTAAGAACAAATTCTTATTTTCAATGATGGCCTAGTTCAGGGGCAGAACGACAGATTTGTACCTTGTCAGCTTGGGGATTCGAACTTGCAACCTTTCGGTTACTGGTCCAACGCTCTAACCACTAGGCTACCCTGCCGCTCCCTTGAGACATCTGTGGCATTGTGTTAACAACTGCACATTAAGTGTGCTTTAATTGTCCTCAACACAAGGTGAACCTGTGTAATGATCATGCTGTTGTGATTTGACAGGTGTGGCATATCAAGAAGCCGATTAAACAGCATGACCATGTGTAAATACACCAGCCAATGACCTCTACATCTGGCTTTTTTTACCCTTGGCTCCTGAGTAACGCACTGCATCTCAGTGCTGGAGGCGTCACTACAGCACCCTGGTTCGAATCCAGGCTGTATCACAACTGGCCGTGATTGGGAGTCCCACAGGGCGGTGCACAATTGGCCCAGAGTCGTCCAGGCGTTATTGTAAATAAGAATGTATTCTTAACTGACTTGCCTAGTTAAATAAATAAAATTGTCTGAGACTAGCCACCCAGACAGCTTTTTCTGTTTGTTATAAAGCCCCTTTGTGGGGAATTTGTTCTGATTGGTTGGGCCTGGCTCCCCAGTGGGTTGACAAATGAGTCAAAGGGTGCAAATTGGGCTCTAGCCTATTATGATGTTTTTGACATAATGCAAGCCAAATAGTTTCAATCTAATGGGTACCATTCATTTATTTTGTGTGAAGTAAAACTATAGTTGCATGCCCCTGATGACTTTCAATTATAAAATGCAGGTGAAGTGGGTTTAAATGCATATTGTGTGAAAATATATTAATACCAGTCAAAAGTTTGACACCTACTCATTCAGGGCTTTTTTAAAACAATTTTCTACATTGTAGAATGATAGTGACGACATCAAAACTATGAAATAACACCTGGAATCATGTAGTATCCAAAAAAGTCGAAAGAATCAATATATTTTTTAGATAGCCACCCGTTGCCTTGACAGGTTTGCACACTTGGCATTCTCTCAACCCGCTTCATGAGGAATTATTTCCAACAGACTTGGAGTTCCCACATATGCTGAGCACTTGTTTGCTGCTTTTCCTTCATTCTGAGGTCCAACTCATCCCAAACCATCTCAATTGGGTTGAGGTCGGGTGATTGTGGATGCTAGGTCATCTAATACAGCACTCAATCACCCTCCTTGGTCAAATAGGCCTTACACAGCCTGGAGGTGTGTTTTGGGTCATTGTCCTGTTGAAAAACAAATGACAGTCCCACAAAGCGCAAACCAGGTGGAATGGCGTATTGTTGCAGAATGCTGACACGGTGGTTGTAACCAAAAATCTCAAATTTGGACTTCTGGACTCTCTGGACTCAGACCAAAGGACAGATTTCCACCAGTCGAATGTCCCTTGCTTGTTTCTTGGCCCAAACAAGTCTCTTCTTATTATTGGTGTTCTTTAGTAGTGGTTTCTTTGCTGCAATTCTACCATGAAGGCCTGATTTAATTAGGGATGATTTCATAACAATGATTGTAATCCTTTAGTACCTGCAGATGGTTATATTACCAAATGCACCAATAACAGAGTTGATGGCTGTTTTGGTCTACACAACAGTTCTTGTAAATAATCAATCTTTTGAAGGCACAAATGTTTGTTTACATTTGGACAATTCTTAAGTTGGAAAATGAAGGTCTCCAGAGTTTTGTCTAGTGATAAGTGGTCATGTATGCCAACACTGGGAGCTGAAAATAATTTGCAATTATGCTTGGTAAATTCTCTGGGGATGAGGTGCTATCAAGCTCCCGGGCTATTTAACTTAATCCATATTTCTGTTTTTCCCCAGTCTTCGAGATCGTGACATCAACAGGCAGAAAAAGAAGTGGAACACCTGTTCATCCCTCATCTCCCCAGCTGGATGCTGACAGCTTCACATTTTTGGTGAAAAATAAAGACTACAACTATAGAAGGAATCTAAAAACACTACGTAGACTGCATACTATTTATACTTTGTGTTTTATACATTATATTCCAAATTAGGAAAATAACTTATTATTTCAAAGGACCTTTACCTGCTCTTCTTGGTTGTAACGTGCAAGCAGTAGGCATTAATCTATATGAGGGGATAGACATTGGTAGCAGTGAGTCATTCTAGTTGTTCAAGAAGCATTACTTCCAGTAGCTGTGGCTATTGATCATTTGATTATTATTGGTGCGATATTGTTGTAGTTCAACAGTAGGGCGAGTGACCCAGGAACAACCTCCCATCAGTGAGCGGGAGATGTTCCAGTTCAGTAAGTACCCCTTGGACATTCTAGATATGCTAAGTGGACACCAAGCCCACCAGTTTAAAGGCCTTGGATTGGAAAGACAGTTCCAGCACCAACAGCAAGTCCAACTTCAGCACCAGCAACAGCTTCAGCAGCAGCACCAACAGCAGGGGGAGTCGTCAGGGGCTCTTCTATCTGGGCTTGGTCTGGGGTCTCTTCAGGGGTCTAGAAGTAATGCTTTTGCTGATTCGTCATCTATATTTGCCAAAATGAGTGCCCCACCTCCACCAATATCACACCAGAGCCAGTCCTCATCCTCACACAGTTCACGGAAATCCAGCAAGATGAGCAGTAGTGTTAGTGGGAGCTCTGCTGCAGGATACCCACAATTCTTACGTCCGTTTCACCCTGCAGAAGCAGCGCTAGCGCAGGAGCAGCTGCACTCTGGAATGGGACGTTTTGACTTTGGGGGTAGTAGCAGTGGAGGATCTGGTGTTATTGGAGGAGTAGTTACATCTGCACCTCCACCCTTACACCCTGGCCTCTCTGTTCCCCAAGCCTCACCTGGACCATCCTCTTCCTCGCCCTCCCCATCAGCCTCATCGTCCGCTTCTAACAACCCTGGCAGTGCAGTTTCCTCCCTAGGGCAACCACTCGTTGGGCAGTCTGATCCACGTAGCTTACATCAGCAGTTCAGTTGCATGCTTGCCGCCAATCAGTACTTTCTTTCTGGTGTCCCGACCAACAGCAGTCTGGAGCAGTTTCTGGTTCAACAAGGGGGTCATAATCATCTTGGCCTGGGTTTGGGCCAAGGAGCTAGTGACTCGAGCTCAGCCCTTGCCCCACCTCCAGCTCTTCACTCCTCTCACAGTCATAGTCACTCCACTCCCCAGCCTCAACAGCAGCAGCAACCATTGGCACCCCATGCTTTATCTCACTCTCACAGCCATACCCACCCACACCATCCTCTTCACCCAACACCTCAGCCGTCATCTCTGGGTGGCTTTGATTTCCAAGGTATTCCAGTTCTCTCCTCCAATCAGCTGGCTTCGTTGATGCAACAAGAGGCTAGTGGTATGCCCCTCCCTCTACCACTCCATTTATCACTTTCGAAAGATGAAGGGAAAGGAGACAGTGGAAGTGGTGGTAGCAGGAGAAAGAAGGCTATGGCTGGCTATCTTCCTCAGAGAAAAGCAGATGGCACCAGTCACAGCAGTGGTAGTAACTGCCACAGCAGCTCCACTGAACACAGTCAAAATTCAACCATTCAACCGGGCCTTGTAGGAGGAGCCATAACCAGCCTTGGTGGTAACCATTCATCAGTTCTCTCTTCAACACAACAGTCCTCCTCAACGGTCTCCTCTTCCTCCTCAGCCCCTTCCTCATCCACAGCCTCTGTGTTGGTAGCTAATGATTCACAGCTACCTAAACCTGAAAATCTCAATCCCATGGCCCCCATGCCTTGTCAACCTGACCCTGAAGCCATCTACCACTGTGGTGAATGTGGAAAGACTTTCAGTCATCTTACAAGCCTTCGCAGGCATCTCCGTAGTCATGGTTTGACTTCTGAAGATGCCAAGCCAGACACTTCAAGCGAAGACAAAACATTCTGTTGCACCGAATGTGGAAAGGGTTTCAAGAAAAGGGGGCACCTCCTCCAGCATGGTGTTATCCATTCAGGGGCTCGTCCATTTGCATGTGGTGTCTGTCAACGGTCTTTCAACCGCCGTGAGTCCCTCACCAGGCATGAGAAGATTCATGATGATAAGCCTTTCCGATGCCCTGCTTGTGGTCGCTGCTTCCGAGAGAGCACCTCTTTGCTAAACCATGCTGCGTCTGGCACCTGTGGAAAGCCTGGAAGGAATTCCCGGCCCAGACCAAGTGGTAGTGGTGAAAATCAAAGCTCATCAAGTGCGAGTAGCAGCAAAACTGGAATGGAGGCTGGAGGCAGTGGTACAGGTGATTACCAACGAGATGGCGCGAGCAAATTTGGCACAGATTATTCAAGGAACCGGCCATCATACCAGCCATCCTACAGTGTCGATGACTACCGACGACAGCAGGCTAACCCATCTTGTTATTCTGGAGAGAGCTCCCATGGCAGTGGGATGTCAAGCCAGACACTCAGAAAGGCACCACTGGCTCCTACCTTACACCCACACCCTCAAAGTCAACAGCAACACCATCTCCATCAACAGCAACCTCATCTTCCTCTTTCATCTCTATTGGATGACTCTGAGGATGAGGTCACTAGCAGTGCCATGTCTGCCATTGCTGCAGCTGCCGCTGCATCCTGCGAGATAAGTACTGGCGAGAGTCGAGGAGAGGAGCGAAGAGACATCATTGGAGGTTTGCTTGGAGGACTTGGCTTTGGTAATATGGGAGTCTCACCAGGTGGTCCATCTACATCTGAAATCGACAAGACCTACAGATCAGGAAGTGGCTCTACCATCCCTTTAACCCATCCAAGCCAGCAGATGATGAATGCTAAACCGAAAAAGCCCCGCAAGCCTCGGCAGAAGAGAGAACCAGGACCTGATGGAATCATAGTTCGACAAAGAAGAAGTCGTGGAGAGGGAGAACGGCCATATTCATGCGGAGTTTGTGGTAAAGGATTCAGGAGACGTGAGACCCTGCGTCGGCATGACCGTGTTCATACAGGTGAGAAGCCACACCGGTGTGATGTTTGTGGGAAAGAGTTCCGGGAGTACTTCCATCTTACTAAACATTCCACTGTGCATTCTGGGCAGAAGAACTACAAATGTGACCTATGTGGTAAAGAGTTTGCTTATGCTCAGAGCTTGGTGAGACATGGAAAATTACACACAAAAGTGGAATTGGATGGTACACCAGGAGGAAAAATTGCTAAAGGCCATGGAGGGGTTATTAGTCTAGATGGAAATCAAGCAAACTCTCAATCTTATTATCCGTACCCTCAAGAAAAGTCTCAGGGGTCCAGCTCATCCACTCAGCCCCCTCAGCCCCCTCAGAAGCTCTTTACATGCACAACGTGCTGGAAATCCTTCCGCCATCAGTTCCACTTGACAGCCCATCAACAAACTGTCCATGGTGGTGGAATAAGGGGTGAAAAGAATTTCTGCTGTGAGGTATGCGGGAAGGCCTTTGCTTATTCTAACAGCTTGTCCAGGCACAGGCAATCGCAACATGGATTGGGCCGCACCGGGTCGGCAAACCCACCAGCTGGTGGAACCCAACATCCTTCTCAAGCAGATCAGTATATCCCTCTTTTTGAATCAGGCCACCCCTTAACTTATCCGTCAGGCTCCTACATGCCAAACCAATCCTCCCAAGGTCAACACCGCCCTTTTCAGTTCCAGTCCCAAGAAGGATGGGTTGGTGGCAAGAGAAAAAGAGAGAAAAAAAGGAGGGTCGAATATCAAAGCATAATGAGAGGGGGGCAACTAGTAGGGGTTGCCTTGAATAAGGCCACGAGCAGGAGACTCAAAGTGATGAAGCGGAAAAAGGGAATAATGCATGAGAAGCTTAAGCAAAAGAAACTGCTTGCCCAGCTCCTGAGGATGAGAGGAGGGTATAGAGTTAGACAATGGTGTGGCGGTGTGGTTAAAGTCAGTGGGCTGTCATCTATGGAAGTCCCCATAAAACGTTTTCCATGCCAGTACTGCCCCAGCACCACATTCGCCAGTCAGGCCAAACTTTTGCTCCATCGTTCTGTGAGGCATCCTCCAAGAAATAACGGCCACCAGGCCCGTCTGAAGTGCTCGGTCTGCGGAAAGCGTTCTCGGACATTACGGAAAGCCCTCATTCATCGTGGACGTCACCTTTCCCAAGGGCGGTTCTCATGTCCCAAATGCCGCTCCCGCTTCTGGAATGGATCTCTCCTGGAGAGGCACAGCGTCGCATGCCAGGGTCAATCTCTGTTAGGTAGTGGAAACTGGGCCTTGAAAGTGAACTTGCCCCCAAGAGAGGTTGTTGAGAAGACAGCGGAAAAAGAGGGCCAGGAGGGCTTGCCTGGGAGAACAACAGTGGTGACTGAATACAGCCACTAAATATTTTCTAGTGTAGGATTTTTTTAAACTAAAAAGCAAGCAAGAACTAGCGAGTTTTAAAGATGTGGACAACAGGCTTACATCCCATACAATCCTTAATATAGCAGAGATGTTTGTAAAGAATACTTTTTTAAAGGCTCACATCAAAAGCACCATCCACCGGTCTTTGCTTCCCCAAAGGGGAGAGAGTATTCTGGATCTGAGTGTTTGAGTAGCACCTCTTCTAAAATACTTTCAACCACAGTATCGTTTTTGTTAGCTGTGTTTGCGCTGGGATTATGAATGCATACTAGTAAGAGTGGAGTACCAAAAGTACTGATGTTTTATGTTTTCTGTCATTATTCACAGTTAAACAGTAGTCTTTGTCTCGTTCTGTACTATGTGTTTTTTTTCTTTGTTCCCTGTGGAGATTATTTTTCATACAGATGTTTGGCCTGAACCTATAAAATTGGCCGGTAAGACAGGCCAGTCATTCTAAGAAGCAATTTATCCGAAAAAGGAATTCAATTAAGTCACTCCTTAATGGGACTTAGGTGTCAGGAATGGAAAGGGTCAATGGGAACAACCGGAGAATACTGTACAATTCGTATTATATTTTATTATATATTGTTTATTTGCATTATTTTTTTTTTAATACTCCCAAGTATCATTTATTTTATAATTGTTGCTATTCTATGGGTGGGTGGGAATGAGTTTGGGGACTGTCTTTGTAAAACAATGGGATGATGCGTATATGTATCGATGTGATTTTTCCCTCCCCCTTTTACCAACCCTACGCCACAGTTAAGCCCTATCCCGTAACACGCATACACAATTGTTCATTACCTAGGTCCTGTCCCCCAGTGTTTTCCTTTCAGTAAACTAAAACATTAAATATTATTACTAAATAACTATCCTTTTCTTTGCCTAAAGTGAAAGTGAATTGTTGAAACCCTCAAATCTAATAAAAAAAATAAAAAATCTCATGCCTTCCCCTTTTATTTAAATCAGTGGTATTTGAAGTTGCACCCTAGTGGGGACGCGTGGGAGATGCAATGGGGGTCTAATTTGTATACAGGTAGACCAGAAACCCACATCCCTGATTGTAAGATTAGCGGCAACCCTGAGAAGCACCTGCTGCTCATCGGTTGTTCCGTTCAAATGCTGTTTTGATTTCAAATAAGTTTACCTACACAATGAAGGCTGGAAATCCTAAATGTCTCTCTACGGTATCCCTGATGTAGTGAAAATAATTTCCAAAATGTAAAAATTAAGTAAGCTTTAATGCAACCAATTTTTAAGTGCGGACTGATTACGCTATTTGTTTGAGTGGGTGGGGTTGGTAGAAATTCTGGCCAAAAAAATGGTCTCCGCGCTGAAAAAGCTTGAATACCACTGATTTAAATCGAGAGCAATTTTTGCCAAAGCACAAATGACCGCTCCTAAACAGTTTGCTGCTATTTATTTACCTTCGTATACAGTGCTTTCGTAAAGTATTCAGACCCCTTGGCTTTTTCCACATTTTGTTACATTACAGCCTTATTCTAAAAATAAAAACGTTTTTCACCCTCATCAATCTACACACAATATCCCATAACGACAAAGTGAAAACAGGTTTTTAGTAATGTTGGCAAATGTATATATATTTTTTTTTAAAGCAACTTATTTACATAAGTATTCAGACCTTTTGCTATGAGACATGGAAATTGAGCTCCGGTGCATCCGGTTTCCATTGATCATCCTTGATGTTTATACACCTTGATTGGAGTCTGCCTTTGGTACATTGAATTGATTGGACATGATTTGGAATGGCACACACCTGTCTATATAAGGTCCTATAGTTGACTATGCATGTCAGAGCAAAAACCAAGCTATGAGGACAAAGGAATTGTCCGTAAAGCTCCAAGACAGGATTGTGTCGAGGCACAGATCTGGAGAAAGGTACCAAAAGATGTATGCTCCATTGAAGGTTCGTTGCCTCCATTCTTAAATGGAAAAGTTTGGAACTACCAAGACTCTTCCTAGAGCTGGCCGCCCGGCCTCACTGAGCAATCGGGAGAGAAGGACCAGGGTCAGGGAGGTTACCAAGAACCCAATGGTCCCTCTGACAGAGTTCCTGTGCGGAGATGGGAGAACCTTCCTGAAGGACAACCATCTCTGCAGCACTCCACCAATCAGGCCTTTATGGTAGAGTGGCCAGAAAGAAGCCATTCCTCAGTAAAAGGCACATGACAGCCTGCTTGGAGTTTTCCAAAAGGCACCTAAAGGACTCGGACTATGAGAAACAAGATTTTCTGGTCTGATGAAACCAAGATTCAACTCTTTGGCCTGAATGCCAAGTGTCAGGTCTGGAGGAAACCTGGCACCATCCCTACGGTGAAGGAAGCATGGTGGTGGCAGAATCATGCTGTGGGGATGTTTTCAGCGGCAGTGACTGGGAGACTAGGCAGGATTGAGTGAAAGATGAACGGAGCAAAGTACAGAGAGCTCCTTTTTTGAAAACCTCCTTCAGAGCGCTCAAGACCTCAAACGTGGGTGAAGGTTCACCTTCCAACAAGACAACGACCCTATGCACACAGCCAAGACAACGCAGTAGTGGCTTCGCGACGAGTTTCAATGTCTTTGAGTTGCCTTGAACCCTATCGAACATCTCTGGAGAGTCCTGAAAATAGCTGCCCATCCAACCTGAAAGAGCTTGAAAGGATCTGCAGAGAAGAATGGGAGAAAATCCCCAAATACAGGTGTGCTAAGCTTGTAGCGTCATACCCAAGAAGACTCTAGGCTATAATTGCTGCCATAGGTGCTTCAACAAAGTTCTGAATAATTATGTTAATGTAATATTTTAGTGTTTTTTTTTTTAGCAACTTGCAGAAATGTCTAAACCTGTTTTTGCTTTGGGTATATGGGGTCACTTAGAAATGTCCTTGTTTTTGAAAGAAAAGCTAATGTTTTTGTCCATTAAAATAACATCAAATTGATCTGACATACAGTGTAGACATTGTTAATGTTGTAAATGACTATTGTAGCTGGAAACAGCATATTTTTAATGGAATATCAACATAGGAGTAGAGTCCCATTATCAGCAACCATCACGCCTGTGTTCAAATGGCACGTTGTGTTAGCTAATCCAAGTTTATAATTTTAAAAGTAATTGATCATTAGAAAATGCTTTTGCAATTATGTTAGCACAGCTGAACACTGTTGTTCTGATTTTTAAAAAGCAATAAAACTGGCTTTTAGACAAGTTGACCGTCAGCATTTGTGGGTTCGATTACAGGCTCAAAATGGCCAGAAACAAAGAACTTTCTTCTGAAACTCCAGTTATTACTCGGCAGAAAAGCGCAAACTTCATTAAATAGTACCCGCAAAACACCAGTCTCAAAGTCAACAGTGAAGAGGCGAGTCCGGGATGTTGGCCTTCTAGGCAGAGTTCCTCTGTCCAGTGTCTGTGTTCTTTTGCCCATCTTCATTATTTATTTTTATTGGCCAGTCTGAGACGTTGAGACGGGTGTTTTGCGGGTACTATTTAATGAAGTTTGCGCTTTTCTGCCGAGTAATAACTGGAGTTTCAGAAGAGAGTTCTTTGTTTCTGGCTAATTTGAGCCCGTAGTCGAACCCACAAATGCTGATGCTCCAGATACTCAACTAGTCTAAACAAGGCCAGTTTTATTGCTTCTTTAATCAGAGTAGTTTCCGCTGTGCTGACATAATTGCAAAAGGGTTTTCTAATGATCAATTAGCCTTTTAAAATGATACATTTGGATTAGATAACACAACGTGCCATTGGAACACAGGATTGATGATAATGGGCCTATGTCGACATTCCATTAAAAATCAGCCGTTTCCGGCTGTAATAGTCATTTACAACATTAACAATGTCTACACTGTATTTCTGATCAATTTGATGTTTTTTTAATCGACAATAAATGAGCTTTTCTTTCAAAAACAATGACATTTCTAAGTGACCCCAAACTTTTGAACGGTAGCGTATATATTTCATTTTAGAATAAGGCTAACGTAACAACGTGGAAAAGTCAAGGGGTCTGAATACTTTCCGAATGCACTGTATGTTGATCAGAAGAATGGCAGAATTGCCAGGTCCTCCACACTTGGTGCCCCAGTGCGCTGTCCTTACACTGCAGAGATGTTTATTGCTCACTTGTTGGCACATTCCATGCTCCATTTAGAAACAGAGTGGAAAAAATCCTTGAGGATGAGTACGGCTGTTTCAGACTCACAACCGGCTGTTCTGGAAGATTGCTTATGTGTGTATTTGCTAGAATTCTCCTTTCAGAAAGTTCTTTATTTTTTAATATACTGTATTTTGTCACTTGTTTGCAGGGCATGCATTAAACACATGTCAGTTTCTCATAGGGTAAAGGGTGTGAATCTGCAGTCAAAACTGCAGATTAGATAGATACACATTAAATGCACAGTAACATTTGATTACTGTTGGGAGAACAGCCATGCATTTGTGGTTAGAAAATGATTTGTGTATTACTATTCAGTGTCCTCTAGATGGCCATATGAGGCCCTTTTATGAAGCATGCATGACCAGGGACACGGAGGGGAATATTTTGTGTATGAGAAACATTGCAATATACATAAAGAAATGAAGTTATACATGCACATTGAACGTATCCATCCTATAACAATTCACACCATATACACAAGTCAAGGAGTGATTATTCTGTGTGAATAATTTGTCCATATATTTTGAGTGTGTTTTTGCCTTGTGTTTGCTCTTGAAAACAGCAGTATCGCCTCCATCTAGTGGTTTGTAGGTCTAATGCATATTTTGAAATTGAAGTTAATAAATTGTGACAGGTTATTGTTTAATTTATGACAATATAAAATCAAATGCATTAGGAAATTCTAACCACTCAAATTTGGGATTATCAAGGCAGACAATCCATGTTGTTCATTTAATTCAAATCCTAACATATCCCCTACTTTTTTGAAAGGCTCCATGTGAATAGTAATATAAATAATACAGAGCATTAATGTCTGTCTGTCATTTAAAACATAAATTGTGAGAGTTGTGATGTGGATTTGATGATATGGTCTACTTTTCCTAAACACAGTTCCTCAGAAGCATGTTTTTAAATTCTGTAAAATAGCACACCAATCACACTGTTGTACTTCAGAAGTGTGACAGATTAAATGGGAAGTTATTACTATCAAGGCAAAATTGTATTTAACTTTCAAAGCAAATATTAACTAGAGGGGTAGTTAATATAGAGAAGTACCTTTCATATATATATTTTAAGTGTTGATGCTCATTATTAGGCTATAATTAATGTATTAGTTGGGTCAAGTTTTAATAGCCTATTGTCATTATTGGAATACTATAATAAGGAAATGATCAAGCAAAACTTTTACACTGTGCGGTGGTCACCAATTACTTTAAAGCAAATTCCGTATGATCTCTGAATCTTGCTAAATGAAACACTAATCCGTTCAATCTCACTGGGCTCACTTGCCTGTTTTACTTCGCCTCTGTCTCACGCGGCCGTACCATGGGGAAATCTTTGGGCGGAGCCAATGACCTAGTTTTGTCCAATAGCGTTCTGCGAAGGGCAGAGACTAACCTAATTTGAACCAATCGCTGGTAGGCATTATCCGCGCGTGCCAGGGCCATGTGCTCCCTTCGAGTGCAGGAATCGGTTTTAAGGTAGTAGGGAGATAGATATTTTGTGTCGGCCAAAACACAGACTTTCACAATTTTTGCCGGATTAAATGCAAAAATATTGATAATGATGATTTTAATGATTTGTTGAATTTGGTTTCCGGATCCTTGAAATTACAGAGATTAGTCCACACCCCAAGTAGTCTACAAGGAATTTAATAGTAACATTTTTTTAAATAAATCAGAGGGTACTGGACATTGCAAAGCAATTCCATTCTTGTGTAGGTTTAGGATTGGTTACAGTTGTGGAGTTTGTGTGTAACATACAGGACCCGTGATCTTAATCAGATATGTATGTACATTGGTCCATTCATCTCGTGGTTACTAGTTTAGCTTTATGACTGACATTAAGGTCAACCACGTGTTCCATCCATTGGTTACATTAAAAGTTATGCAGAGGGCGAATTGTTCAAGTCGGCGTGGTTTGGTTACAGTAATCGACAACTCCCTCTGACTGGTTTGTTTATGAAGGGGTGGTGCTCATTAATGTCGTTTTGGGCGTTTTCGGAGTTGTAGATCATGAATATTGATCAGCCTCTCCCCCAGCGCCAATCCCCTGTGAGCGCTGATGTCACGAGAGCGGCCCGTGTTCGTTCCAGCTGACTCTTGCGGTGCTCGGTTGCATCCTTGCTCGTAGCCTACAGAAAGGCAGGGAAAGAAGGTAAACGACAAAAATAACGAGAGAGAAAGACTGAGGTAGCGAGAACGACTAAGTAGGGAAAGGAAAAACGAGACCTCAACACCTATCCTACTCATGTTGGATATTATTTGACGACGACTTTTTTTTCCTCCTATCACCCCCCGCCCACACTTATTTTCTCTATTATTGGATTTCTAGGTACCGCTCCATAATCCATTTTACTCCATGGACAACCCTCAGGTTTGTTTGTTTTATTTTTGTCCAGGTCAAGAAGAAAATCAACTCGGTTTGATGCCTATTCTCAATTAAACGGACATCATCAAGCAAGGCATTTTGGCGAAATCTGAGCGCTGACGTGCAACTTTGTTTATCTCATAGATAGAGGCTGGGATAAGTGATTAACTCTTAAAGGGCACATTGCATTTGTTAAGGTTATTGAATAAAACACATTTTTACCATGAACATATTTTTGAGGACCTCATTTTCACTTTTGATTTTCTCATGGAAAGTTGGAAGAGCAATAGCAATAGTTTATTGTTGATATCAAATTATATTTGTCATGTCGAATTGTACTATTCTCTAGCACTTTCTTAATGCATATTTAGATAGATAGGCTAACATTCGGTTTTCGAATGAGGTAAATAACAGTCGGTCTAGCAGTGTGTATTCAGCTGTCCACCTTTTTAATCGTCACTGCTGTGAACCCGCTAACAGCCAGTCCAATCGTTTTGTGGATTAATCGGATAAATTCAGCGCTCATTCCACCGTGGGAATCAACGACCATCCCAATCATGTCTAGGCCGCTCACACAGCTCCTACCGCCCGACCTCCCAGCTGGAGCGAGCCCACAGTTCGGCACTGGTAACCTTGCGGGCAGTGTTCCGACCGGCGGACACTTGAACTCCATGGCCAGCCTCAAGACTCTCCTACAGCTGCCCATCAAGGTTGACCAGCGAGCGAAAGACTGCTGTGTAATGAAAGGTGAGGTTTGTGTGGTGAGGGCAGGAAGGAAGGGGACAGTATATGCATAACAAATATTAAAATAAGTACACACACACACACAGAGTGGCCTGCAAACTTTGTTTTCATTTCGTTGGCTTGGTTTTATGTTTATAAATATAAAGCATTCTTTAACTTGTATAAAGCATTCATTAACTTGTATTCTGCGTTACTTATTATGGCAATAGGTTCATATTTTTGTTGTCAGCAACAACACATACACAGCATAGAACATTAGTGTGTTTATCCTTCATTAAGGACATATCTCATGATATTGATTTTACACTGAGTGTACAAAACATTAGGAACATATTTTAGTTTCAGCCCCTTTTGCTCTCAGAACAGTATCAATTCGTTGGGGGCATGGACTCTACAAGGTGTCCAAAGCGTTCTAAAAGGATGCCGGCCTATGTTGACTCCAATGCTTCCCATAGTTGGCTTGATGTCCTTTGGGTGATTGACCATTCTGGATACACACAGGAAACTTTTGAAATGGAAAAACCCAACAGAGTTGCAGTTCTTGACACGTTCAAACCGGTGCACCTGTCACCTACTACCATACCCCGTTCAAAGGTCTTTAATCTTTTGTCTTGCCCATTCACCCTCTGAATGGCACACATACACAATCAATGTCTCAAGGCTTAAAGGCCCTTCATATTTTGTATGGGGCGGCAGGTAGCCTAGTGGTAAGAGCGTTGGACCAGTAACCAAAAGGTTGCTAAATCAAATCCCAGAGCTGCCCCTGAACAAGGAAGTTGCCCCTGGAAGTTAACCCACTAGGGTTAGGCCGTCATTGTAAATAAGAATTTGTTCTTAAGTTAAATAAAAGGTTAAATAATAAATAAAATCTATTGAAGTGGATTTATCAAGGGATCATAGCTTTCACCTGGATTCACCTGGTCAGTGGAAAGAGCAGGTATTCCAAATGTTTTGTACACTCAGTGTACACCGAGCTCTCAATCCAACAAACACACACATTGTAAATGGTCAAATGTTAACTAAGGGTGGGGACAGGGAAGGTTGTTAAATGTAATGTAAAAAAAAATAATAGATGTACCCAAAAGGAGTTATTTATCATGAAGGCCATAAGCAATAGTCATTACCGCTAGAAATATTAAAATCTCACCTTTCTGGCAAGTAGTTATAAAATCCTGAGGTGTTCACAGTTCACAATATGATGAAAATATGAACAATCATGTATGATTTATTTCCTATTCAACAAAAGTTAAAATGCATTCTAAATATAGTAACAAATGATTAATGACTTATTTAATATTTCGTATTGCTGTAAAATAAAAATGATCATACTTCGTGACAGAACAAAATTGCCACCATTTCATATAACTGATGACGATGAGAAAGTGGTCTTGTTTATATTGTTCTAAATTATTTTGTATTTTTTTCATGTTGAGAGCTCTAAGTCCATCTGAGAACATCACAGTGAGATATATATTTTTTTCTGCAATCACCTGTTTCATATGCTGTATTCATTGTAAGTCGAGCTGCAAGCTTCGCAGCCAGAGGAAATCGATCCTTTGTTTAGATAGGGAGCGACACATTTTTCCTGCCTATGCAAATATGGTGTCAGATTTCACATACTGCATCTCAGATGAGAGCAGCACGTGAAGCAGGACAACCAGAACTTTGAGTCAAATCAAACTTTATTGGTCACATGCGCCAAATACAACCCGTGCAGACTTAACAGTGAAATGCTTAATTTAAAGGACATTCCCAACAGTGCAGAATAAAAAAAAAAAGACAAATATTTGCTAAATAAAAAAGGAAATAGTAACACAATTAAAACAATAACGATGCTATATATAAGGAGTACCAGTACCGAGTCAATGTGCAGTAGTACGAGGTAATTGAAGTAATATAGTATGTACAAGTAGGTAGGAGGAAAAGTGATTAGTCAATCAGGATATATAATAAACAGAGTAGAAGCAGCGTGTGTGTGTGTGTGGCGTCAATATGCATGTGTGAGTGTATGTAATGTGTGTGTTGGAGTGTGAGTGCAAAACAACTGAGAAATAAATAATAGAGGGCTTGAATGTAAATTGTCTGGGTAGCCATTTGATTAACTGTTCAGAAGTCTTGTGGCTTGAGGGTAGAAGCTGTCCAGGAGCCTTTTGATCACAGACTTGGTGCTCCAGTACTGCTTGCCGTGCTGTAGCAAAGAGAAGAGTCTATGACTTGGGTGGCTGGAGTTTTTGACCATTTCTAGGGCCTTCCTCTGACACTGCCTGCATAGCCGTGGGAAGTAGTTGGGGTGGGGCTGGACTAAACTTTTTTGCCTGTGCTGGCACTGCAGACGGCTATATTGGTCTAATAATGCAGGACTATTAAATGCCCAGTGCACTACTTTTCTAAAAAATTATTTATTTCAAATATAATTTAGATTTTTCAGGGGGGGGGGGGGGGTGCTGCAACCCCCTAATTCCTGCGGCTATGACCGCCTGGTATAGAGGTCCTGGATGGTAGGGAGTTCGGCCCCAGTGATGCACTGGGCCATATGCAACACTCTGTAGCGCCGTGTGGTCGGATGCCGACGGTGATGCAGGCAGTCAAGATGCCCTCAATGGTCCAGCTGTAGAAGTTTTTGAGGATCTGAGGGCCCATGACAAATCTTTTCAGACTCCTGCCTCCTGAGGGGGAAGAGGCATTGTCGTGCCCTCTTCACAACTGTGTTGGTGTGAATGGACCATGATAGGTTCTTAGTGATGTGGACACCGAGGGACTTGAAGCTCTCGACCCGCTCTACTACAGCCCCGTCGGCAGACTTAATGATGGTGTTGGAGACTTGTACGGCCACGCAGTCGTGGGTTATCACGCAGGGGGGTCAGCGTGGCAGATGTGTTGTTGCCTACCCTCACCACCTTGGGGGCAGCCCGTCAGGAAGTCCAGGATCCAGTTGCAGAGGGAGGGTTCAGTCCCAGGATCCTTAGCTTAGCGATGATCTTGAAGGTCACTATGGTGTTGAACACTGAGCTGTAGTCAATGAACAGCATTCTTCCTTTTGTTCAGGTGGGATTGAGCAGTATGAAGTGCAATAGAGATTGTGTCATCTGTGGATCTGTTTGGGGCGGTATGCAAATTGGACTGGGTCCAGGGTTTCTGGGATGATGTTGATGTGAGCCATGACCAGTCTTTCAAAGCATTTCATGGCTATGATGTGAGTGTTACGGGGCGGTAGTCATTTAGACAGGTTACCTTAGTGTTCTTAGGCACAGTGACTATGTTGGTTTGCTTGAAGTATGTAGGTATTACAGACTCAGTCAGGGACAGGTTGAAAATGTCAGTGAGGACACTTGCCAGCTGGTTAGCGCATGTTCTGGGTACGCGTCCTGGTAATCTGTCTGTCCCTTGTGAATGTTAACCTGTTTAAAGGTCTTATCACATCGGCTATGGAGAGTGTGATCATACAGTCGTCCGGAACAACTGGTGCTCTCACGCATGGTTCAGTGTTGCTTTCCTCAAAACAAGAATAGAAGGCATTTAGCTCGTCTGGTAGGCTCATGTCACTGGGCAGCTTTCTAGGTTTCCCTTTTGTAATCCATTAAGACACGACTATGCATTCTCTAATGGTGAACTTGATACTTGATGAGCATCAGAGCCGGTGCTGTAGGATTTGATCTTAGTCCTGTATTGACATTTTGCATGTTTGATGGTTCGTCGGCAGGCATAGCAGGATTTCTTATAAGCTCCTTGAAAGCGGCAGCTCTAGCCTTTAGCTCAGTGCGGATGTTTCCTGTAACCCATGGCATCTGGTTGGGAAATGTACGTATGACCACTATGGGCACAACGCCATTGAAACACTTATTAATGAAGCCGGTGACTAATGTGGTAAACTCCTCAATGCCATTGGAAGAGTCCCAGAACATATTCCAGTCTGTGCAGGCGAAACAGTTCTGTAGCTAGTCCCCTAAAATAAGGAACTTAACGTTTAGGTTAAAGGGATGTCACAACCTTAGTCAGCTGCTGTCTGTACACAAACAACAATCACATTGACTAACAGCCTCCCCCTGGTGGCTATAGAGTTGAACAGCAGCCTCCACAATTTTCATGGATATCTTTGTGTAAGAGGTGACGCTGACCAAGACTGACAGCTCCTCCAATGGAGTCAGGGCACAAAGGACCTACCAGCATCAAGTTCACCATTAGAGCATGCATAGTCGGGGTGCATCACTAATGTTAAGGGATGGAGAAGGGCTTTATTACATGAGATGGAGTCTTGAGTGTTTTTTGCATCCAACATATTTGCTTGCCTGTGGCTTCGATGCATGATGCATTTTACTTTGAACAGAAACAGTATATATCTCTCCCTGGTCGGCTTGCTTGCTTTGTTCGACACCCTCATATACACCCACTCGCTGTGCGTATCGCTCCTCTCCTACCTCTTCTGTCCGCCTCTCCATCCTCTCCATCCTCTAGCACATTTACCAAATCCCCCTCATTCACTCCTCTTGCACTTGTCACATCTCCCTCAATCCCCCTTCACTTCTATCTCTTTCCTCATCCCACTTCTTTTCTTTGTATTGCATATCTCTCTGCCTATCCTTTTCTCTCCTCTCTTCCATCACTACTCCTATTTCCACTCCCTCTTCTTTCTCTTCCTTCTCACCCTCTTTATTCTCATCTCCTATATTTCCCCTCATCCAAAAATATCGCTCTGTCATCCATCTCTCCTCCTATTTGAATCTCTTTAGTCTCCTCTTCCCTTTCCTCTTCCTAATCACCACATCTCCTCTTATATTCATTCCCTCTTTTTCTGTCTCCATCCTCTCCTCCCTAATTACTCCTCTGTTCCATCTCGCCTCTCTCCTGTCTATTTATGATTTTTGAATTGCTTTTCTCTCCTCTCTCCTCCCTTTCACCCCTCTCACTCCTCTCATGTCTCCTCTCTTCTCTATCATCTCTCCTGTCTGTCTGGCTTATTTTGCATTCCCTTTTTTTCTCCTCTCTCTTCCCTCTGCATGTCTCTCTCCTCTCTATCTCACTTCCAAAACTGTGTGTGGGCGTGTGTGTGTGCTGACAATAATGCGCTGTGCTGGCCAGTACAGCCCTGGTGTGATCATCACACTATGAATCAGCCCTGTCACCCTTTTCCCTACCCCTTCAACCCTCTATCTGATCTCCTCTGCCTAGCTCTTAGCAGTGTCACACTGATAGTCATCCCCCATTTTGGAGCCCCCTCTCCTTGCTCATTAATGTGATGGCTCTCGCCTCCCCTTATTACCCTCGCTAAGCTGCCAATTCAAGGGAGTGAGGGCTGAGACACGAGACGATGCCACCTCCGCTAATAATGTTAGTGTATCATCTCACTCCCTCATTATGTTAGCCTAGCATCTCTCTCTTTCCTCATTATGCTAGCTTAGCATCTCACTTCCTCTTCATGATGTCAGAGTAGCATTTCAGTTCACCTTCATGATATTAGCATAGCATCTCACACCCTTACTCACATTTCTCAGCCAGCCTGTGTGTGGATGGGAAGACTGCTGGCACTGTTGCTGAATCAACCATGTAATGGCGGTTGGTTGCATGCAGAGCTGTTGAAGGCACAATGGCTCCCAGGCAGATTATGTGATGATAAGCGACAGCAGTGATGAACACTGAACAGGCTGGATTTTTGCACTCAATGACCCTCTCTCGCTCTCTCCCCTTTTCCTCCAATTGTTCTCTTTCATTTATTCTCTCTCCATCTCGCTCGCTCTCTTTCTCCATCTCCTTTCTATCTCTTTCTCCCCATCTCCCACTAACAGATAAAGACAAACCCCAGGACTCAGACGAGGACTCCATGAGTGGAGGTCCAGGTGGCCGGCCTTCCCAGTCGGCCTTCCTGGGGCCCCATCTGTGGGAGCGCACGCTGCCCTGCAGCGACGGGGGCCTCTTCCAGCTTCAGTACATGGACCTGGAGGAGTTCCTGACTGAGAACGGCATGGCCATGCACAACAAAGGTGGCAACGGCTCGAGCGCCAGCGCCCAGGTGCCCTCGCAGAGTTCCCTGCAGTCGGCCGTGCCCAACCAGAGCTCCCAGTGCCCGCCGTCATCCCCTCCACCATGTTCTTCTTCATCGTCCTCCATGTCCTCCTCATCTTCCTCCTCCTCGCTGCTGGGCCTGGACAATGTGCCGCTGCCACCAAACGGACTGCCAGGCATGATGGGAGGGCCCGAGTGCCTACATGGTTAGTAGTAGAGCTCTGCTACCTGAGCCGAGCCCGACGGGCCCCAACGTTATACATCGGGTTAAGGCCTGTTTTTTTTTTCATCAATAACTAACGTACGAGTAGGGCTCGGGTATCGCTAAATTAATCACTAACGTTTTGAAGCTGAGCCATTTGCTCGTGTTCTGCTGCGCAGTACAGTCATATCTGACTAAGATCTTAACATGGTGTCAGAAGTCCTGAAACCTCGGCAAATACAGTGGGGCAAAAAAGTATTTAGTCAGCCACCAATTGTGCAAGTTCTCCTGCTTAAAAAGATGAGAGAGGCCTGTAATTTTAATCATAGGTACACTTCAACTATGTCAGACAAAATTAGAAAAATCCAGAAAATCACATTGTAGGATTTTTTATTAATTTATTTGCAAATTATGGTAGAAAATAACTATTTGGTCAATAACAAAAGTTTATCTCAATACTTTGTTATATACCCTTTGTTGGCAATGACAGAGGTCAAACGTTTTCTGTAAGTCTTCACAAGGTTTTCACACACAGTTGCTGGTATTTTGGCCCATTCCTCCATGCACATCTCCTCTAGAGCAGTGATGTTTTGGGGCTGTTGCTGGGCAACACGGACTTTCAACTCCCTCCAAATATTTTCTATGAGGTTGAGATCTGGAGACTGGCTAGGCCACGACAGGACCTTGAAATGCTTCTTACGAAGCCACTCCTTTCTTGCCCGGGTGGTGTGTTTGGGATCATTGTCATGCTGAAAGACCCAGCCACGTTTCATCTTCAATGCCCTTGCTGATGGAAGGAGGTTTTCACTCAAAATCTCACGATACATGGCCCCATTCATTCTTTCCTTTACACGGATCAGTCGTCCTGGTCCCTTTGCAGAAAAACAGCCCCAAAGCATGATGTTTTCACCCCCATGCTTCACAGTAGGTATGGTGTTATTTGGATGCAACTCAGCATTCTTTGTCCTCCAAACACGACGAGTTAAGTTTTTACCAAGAAGTTCTATTTTGGTTTTATTTGACCATATGACATTCTCCCAATCTTCTTCTGGATCAGCCAAATGCTCTCTATCAAACTTCAGACGGGCCTGGACATGTACTGGCTTAAGCAGAGGGACACGTCTGCCACTGCAGGATTTGAGTCCCTGGCGGTGTAGTGTGTTACTGATGGTAGGCTTTGTTACTTTGGTCCCAGCTCTCTGCAGGTCATTCACTAGGTCCCCCCGTGTGGTTCTGGGATTTTTCTTCAAACCAAGCTGCTTACCTATTGCAGATTCAGTCTTCCCAGCCTGGTGCAGGTCTACAATTTTGTTTCTGGTGTCCTTTGACAGCTCTTTGGTCTTGGCCATAGTGGAGTTTGGAGTGTGACTGTTTGAGGTTGTGGATAGGTGTATTTTTATACTGATAACAAGTTCAAACAGGTGCCATTAATACAGGTAACGAGTGGAGGACAGAGGAGCCTTGTAAAGTTACAGGTCTGTGAGAGCCAGAAATCTTGCTTGTTTATAGGTGACCAAATACTTATTTTCCACCATAATTTGCTAATAAATTCATAAAAAATCCTACAATGTGATTTTCTGGATTTTTTTTCTCATTTTGTCTGTCATAGTTGAAGTGTACCTATGATGAAAATTACAGGCCTCTCTCATCTTTTTAAGTGGGAGAACTTGCACAATTGGTGGCTGACTAAATATGTTTTTGCCCCACTGTGTGTATGTGTATATATATATATATATATATATTATACAAAAAATATATATTTGTACTTTTACCCCTTTTACTCCCCAATTTCATGATATCCCAAAAATATATATTTGTACTTTTACGCCTTTTACTCCTCAATTTCATGATATCCAATTGGTGCAACTCCCCTATGGAGGCGAAGGTCGAGAGCCATTCTCTCCGACCAGGGAGAGAAATATACTGTTTCTGTTCAAAACGACCCTGCCAAGCTGTACTGCTTCTTGACACACTGCTTCCTTAACCCGGATGCCAGCCGTATCAATGTGTCCGAGGAAACACCGTCCAGATGGCGACCAAGGTCAGCCTGCAGGCGCCTGGCCCGCCACAAGGAGTCGCTAGAGTCCGATGGGACAAGGAAATCCCGGACGGCCTAACCCAGATTGTGCGCCGCCTCATGGGTCTCCTGACCACAGCCGGCTTTAACACAGCCTGGGATCGAACCCGGGTCTGTAGTGATGCCTCAAGCACTGTGATGCGGTGCCATTAACCTCCGTGAGACACGCGGGAGGCCCAGGTTCCATTTCTGTGCCTTGTACCGGTTCCAACCCCCGGTGTGTAGGTGAGGGATTATTTTTCACCATATGTTTGCGTGTTTTGCGTTGGTGTGTGTCTGAGCAATGTCACAAGATCGACAATGTCACAAGATGACTGAAACGGTCATTGCAGTAGTTGCACCTTCCTCAACATGCCCCATGTCGGCCTTGGTTGGCGGGGGAAAACACGGCAGTTTGTGAAGCTCCAAGGCAAAAACAAATATTTAGGAGGGCCAATGGAACTGCTTTATGTTTTATTCCAAAGTACAAACGCCTCACTGTGCATTGATAAATACAAAAATCCCCCGTCTAGTGCGAAATTGGTGGCTTGATGCTAGCAGAAGATGATCAAGGGACAGGGGACAAAAACAAGCAGAAGCTATATACAAAGGGTAAAAAGACAGGGTATAGTCTCAAACAACTTGTCCAGTAGACGATTCAGGGCCCTTTGTTTTGGCACCTGGTTTTATCGTAATTAACCTCTTAAACTCTGACACCCTCTGGTGGCATTTTCTAATAAACGCATAATATTGTATACTCCCACCATAAAGTGCATTTGGTTTTCAAAACTACAAGCACATGCTTTACAATGTCCATCAGGGTGTACCCTTTTCCATCACTAGACCTACTTTGCATACTCTTATGACATCGCCAGCAGTACGATTTGAGTTTGATTTCCAAAAAGACAATTACTGTAGCTTTCAAATGACGTGTCCCTTTCTATTTTTCTGACGACAACGTTCACACCGGACCGAAACAGATCTGCTAAATCCCTTCTACACAAACAGACTAACGTTACGAAGAACAAAATATATAGATGAGTTACAGACCAGGGAATACAGTCGAGTGCTTAGAGAAATGATCAAATTCCGGAATCAATTGTAGAAATGTTTAGCACAATAAATCATTTGAATGACCCGTGGAGAGGAAAGGGTTAAGAAAGACTCTGCAATACAGTAGAAACGAGAGAGCCCAGTTGAGTGTTCTCCTTGCATGTTTTAAAACCTCTCACTCTGTCTCTCCCTCCCCCTTACTCCCTCTCTCACACGCTTGGGCCATGTGCAGGCGTTGTGTCACGTGCCGATGCAGAGAGCAATGGCGCGAGAGAGCAAGGGGAGGGGTTGGAGGGAGCGAGGCATAAAGAGGGAGTAAAGTAGAGAGAGAGAGAGAGAGAGAGAGCATAATATTGCATAAGACTAGCCTTCCATAAAGAAGCCGAGAGATTTACGTTGCAGAGATATCCCCACCATGTCGCCATACCATTTTTACACACTGAACAACATTGTGACATAACATTTCAGAATGACATGTTGTTGACATAAGGACTGAGGGAAAGACTGCTATGAAATGAAAGGTGAGGTTTATTGTTTGTGTGTGGTAGTGGTGGTGGTGGTGGGGGGGGGGGGGGCTGCTTTAGACAGCTGTGCTCTCTGTGTTATTTTCTGAAGGCGGGAGGAAGAACGTGATGCAGAGTGGTTTGTCCTTTGGATACTTATGAAGGAAGGATCTTGTGTATATTTTAAATTGAAGATAGAGGGAGTATGGGGGGTGGGGTAGGTGTTGGAGGGGTATTGGAGGGAACTGTCTTTGTGGTGGCTATGTAGTGAGAGGACGGGGGAGCGCATTTTATGTAACACTTCCTAAAGCACATTCCATTTCAGCATTTCTATTTCCTCAAGTGTTTTCTAAAAACAAATCGCAATCAAACAATCGTTGCCAACAACCCTGCTCAGAATTGTTACCTGGAAAATGTACTTGTATTGCTATTAAGTATACAAAATAAATATATTATAGGTGTATTTTACAACTTGATGATTGTTCCTCACCGTGAACGTAATCTCTGGCCCAGCAGATACTGTTTCATTAAACAGCCACTAAAAACTTCAGCTAACTTTAACTACCACAAACTAACAATCAATGGAAGTGATGGGGGCATGTGAGCGTGTATTATTTTTTTTAAATCACATTTTAAGTAGCATCAAACCAAATATGGAGTTGATGGTTAGCTGAATTTTGTAGTGGCTGTTTAAAGAAAAACGAATCAATGGTTCAGTTATCTTGGCCCATAGATTACTTTCAGGGTGAGCAACCATATAACATCAAGCTGTAAAATAGTGAACTACTCCTTTGAAGATCAAGCATATTTTACTGAGTGAGGGTAAAATAGAATGACCTTGACCAAAGGTAAAAGATGGCAAGGGGCATAAGAAAGCTTAGAGCTGCATGTAGAAGGTTGTTTACCCAGCAACACTGTTTTTGGATCGGTTTCAACCTTTTGCCCAAAATGGTTGTTATTAAGATTGGGCTTTGGTGCCATCTTATCCTGGATCAGCCAGCTGCCAACTCAACTCCAAAACTGACGGAGTGATGTGGCCTCTGCTTCCACCTGGCGGCTGACCGGTAACACTGCAACCTCCGTACAGCAGCCTGTTTATAAACACGTCATATGTGTTATGTTATGATGCCTTTATACACAGAACTAACTCATCCTCTATACCTTATTATTGGCATGCTTGAGGCTTTGACCTTTCACCCTGGCCATGGTGAGAGGTATGTGATCAACCACAAGTTTGTTTTTGTTGGCCTCTCTCCATATAGGTGGCCAAGTAGGGCCTCCTGACCTCTCCTCGCCCTCCTCCACCACCACCTCTCCCTGTCCCCCCGGGCCGCCAGGGGGCCCGCCGGTCACCAGTGGCACTGCTGACGTCATGGTGAACTTTGACCCGGACCCGGCGGACGTGGCGCTGTCCAGCGTGCCGGGCCAGGAAGCCTTCGACCCGCGAAGGCACCGCTTCTCGGACGAGGAGCTCAAGCCACAGCCCATGATCAAGAAGGCCCGCAAGATGCTGGTGCCAGACGAGCAGAAGGTGCTACATTTCTTACAATTCTTGTCTTTAAATGAAGTTTGCACATAAGAAGCTTAATGGTAGAGTTGACAAAATGTCATCCTAAAAAGCAGGTCAACTTCCTGCTTAAGTGAATGACAATGTGGGAATTCCTCAATGGATGGCACACATTGGGAAGGGGCAAGTTTAAATTCTGATGTCTGTAGGCAGGAGGTCCTCATCGCTGTGTGTGATGTCATATTGCTGAGTCTACCTTTTAATGCACGTGCAGGTTTTTTTACAGGCTGTATTCGATGAATTAGAACTAATTACGTAATTGAGGTGCATGCGTTCATCTTTCTGGCTCATTGTAGAGCAGAAGAAGTAGTTATACATTCCTGATGGAACTGGCATGTAGATGTGCATGTAACACCATGGTAAGAAGGTAGGAAACTATCACATTGCTGTCTGTAGAGTAGCTAATTGTGATGGAATTATTAGTAAGGCTCTGTGTACTTTTCAGTCATTTCAACACAAACGTTTATACAAATCTTTATATACATGCTTCAAGTGTGCAAATACAATGCTCAGATGTGACCCCTCTCCCCCTGCCCCCCTCGCCATCACAAAACTGAGCCTTCTTGCCCCTCTCCTTCCTCTCTCCTCTCCCACCCCCACAACACGCCTCTACTTTGTGGTGACTCCTGCAGGACGACAAGTACTGGAGCCGGCGCTACAAGAACAACGAGGCGGCCAAGCGCTCACGTGACGCCCGGCGCCTCAAGGAGAACCAGATCACGGTGCGTGCCGCCTTCCTGGAGCGAGAGAACGCTGCTCTCAGACAGGAAGTGGCCGACATGCGCAAGGAGCTGGGCCGGTGCCGCAACATCCTCAACAAGTTTGAGAGTCGACACGGAGACTTGTGAGGAGGAGGAGGAAGAGGAGGGAGGCGGTGGAGGAGGAGGAGAGAGGGGTATAAGGCAACATTGGCAGCCCTTTATTTGAGGGGGTGCGCGTACGGCCTATGTAGACTTGGCGTAAGCATCGTATGACACCTTGCGTAAGCGTCCATGTTGCGAGTAGCCTGCAGTGTTGCCGTGAGTGCAGCCTCCATTTAGTGATTCTGTGCTATGCTGGTTTCACTCCCCGTGTCTCTTTGACGGGTATTGTCACTTGGGCGCCGCGACGTCATTCAGTGTTTTGTATCAGGTGCATTGCAGTGTTTTTCCGGGTAATGCGCAGGGCCATACGTGCACCCGCTCAAATGAGGTGTTCAAATCATACAGATCACAAGACAACTAATGTTTTTAAGCTATAGACAAGGAGACAAGCCAGGGGAAGACAGGTGTGTACTTTATTTCTATGACAAAACATGTATATTTTTGAACTGTACTGGGCAAGGAGGGAGACGTGGGCAAACTAGAAAATAGAGGATGAGCTACAGTATAACTAGAAGAGGAAGATTAGGAGAGGTGGTTCAGGACAGAAGAAAGCAAAGAGATTTCAACATAACTGTATATTTTTATATTTGCAAAGATGGACAGTTCAGAGGGGTTTTTGGAAGTAATATTTTGTATATTTTATATATGGGTGAGTTTAGTATAGAGATGGGGGCTATTGGTAAATGGATTGGTAAATGATATATTTTGAACTCGTTAAGATAGAGGGGTCAGAGGTCGTCATAGAGAATGTATAATGGTTGTATCCAGGGATAACATGACGGCAAGAGAGGAGAATTATCTTAGTAAATGTTTGTGGACATAGACAGATCGAAGACATTGTATAGTTTTAATTTTGTTCTGTTAGGTTCGTTGAAGCACTTAAAAGGGAATTCTCAAAAATGTTCTCTTCATGTTCATCATCGCCAGTACCATTAACATGTGGAAATGGGGCATTTATGTTTTGTAGTAAAAAAAGACAAGTGTTTCCAATGAGTTCATCAATCAATTAGTAGGCAATGCCTACTCGTAATTGGTTAAAATCACATGATACACACCGATGATGTCATTGGAAACACTTTTCACATATGTTGATGTTGGGGTGGTTCTGGAGATGATGAAAATGGAAAAAATGACAAGTTTACTTTTTAAAGGGCAATTCTTCCTCTTTTCAACCGCATTATCGTCATCTCCACCATCAAACCAGTGTTTACATATGTGAGAACATCACGTTCCTATTGTCTGTGCTTAAAAAGATACGAAGTAAGGTCCCCCAAAAAATGCTTCTCTTATGACATCACCTGCAACAAGTTTTTAGCCCAAGGGAGAGTATTTTCTAGCTCCCCGCGTGACCGCGAATCTCAGTTTTTGAAAATCACAGTTTTTAAAATGTTGAAACTTTTGATGTCATTGGGGAGAACTTTAACTAGATTTTTCTACAAAACCTAGAAATGCACCTTTTTCACATACACTACACAGCCAAATATTTCAGCCACACCCGTTGCTGACTGGTTTATAAAATCTTGCACACAGCCATGCAATCTCCATAGGAAACATTGGCAGTAAAACGGCCCGTACTGAAGAGCTCAGTGACTTTAAACATGGCACCGTCATAGGTTGCCACCTTTCCAACAAGTCAGTTAAACAAATTTCTGCCCTGCTAGAGCTGCCCCGGTCAACTGCAACGGCTGTTATTGTGAAGTGGAAACATCTAGGAGCAACAACGGCTCAGCCGCGAAGTGGTAGGCCACACTAGCTCACAGAACTGGACCACCGAGTGCTGTCCTCGGTTGCAATACTCACTACCGAGTTCCAAACTGCCTCTGGAAGCAATATCAGCACAATAACTGATCTTCGGAAGCTTCATGAAATGGGGGTTTCCATGGCCAAGCAGCCTCACACAAACCTAAGATCACCATGCGCAATGCCAAGCGTCGGCTGGAGTGGTGTAAAGCTCACCACAATTGGACTCTGGAGCAATGGAAACGCGTTCTCTGGAGTGATGGATCATGCATCACCATTAGCAATATCAGACGAATCTGGGTTTGGTGGATGCCAGGAGAAAGCTAACTGCCCCAATGCATAGTGCCAACTGTAAAGTTTGGTGGTGGAGAAGGAATAATGGTTTGGGGTTGTTTTTCATGGTTCGGGCTAGGTCCCTTACTTCCAGTGAAGGGAACCTTAACGCTATAGCATACAATGACATTCTAGACAATTCTGTGCTTCCGACTTTGTGGCAACAGTTTGGGGAAGGCCCTTTCCTGTTTCAGCATGACAATGCCCCCATGCACAAAGCGCTCCATACAGAAATGTTTTGTCTAGATCGGTGTGGAAGAACTTGACTGGCCTGCACAGAGCCCTGACCTCAACCCCATGTGAGCCAGGCCTAATCGCCCCAACATCAGTGCCTGACCTCACTAATGCTCTGGTGACTGAATAGAAGCAAGTCCCTGCAGCAATGTTCCAACATCTAGTGGACAGCCTTCCCAGAAGAGTGGAGGCTCTTATAGCAGCAAAGGAGGGACCGACTCCATATTAATGGCCATGATTTTGGAATGAGATCTTCGACGAGCAGGTGTCCACATACCCTTGGCCATGTTATGTATGTTGACACTGGTATTGTGTTGGAGATAACGAAAGTGAATTTGAAAAGTGGTGGAGTTGCCCTTTTAATTTGTTCTCTTCTCTTTGATTCCTTTCTGGAATTAAATCGTTTTAATTGTGTGTCTGGCACTGAGAGAGAGAGAGAGAGCGAGAGAGAGAATAAATGGAAATGCTACAGTCAGTGATCAATCGCGAGGACAGCTGCAGCCACATAGATATTTGTGAATAAATATTGCTCAAATGTGTTGCCAGGTATTCATGTCGATGGGTGAATATGTTCGGCACAGACGCACACCGCAAACAGACATGTCAAGCCACACAGTCAAATAAGCTGGACCAGTGACTACAAATGCATTTTTACATTAAATTACATTCTTGCACGTACTCTCACACCCACTCTCAAATTATCTCGCACACACACTTATTTGGCCCTGACAGCAAGCTGGACCTTGAAACGCAGGGCCATGTATGATAGCACACAACACTTCATCACTTTCTACAGCATCGTCTCTCTCTCTCTCTCTCTCTCTCTCTCTCTCTCTCTCTCTCTCTCTCTTCTGATCCAATTTTGAATTGTGACACCGAATTGAAACTGGTTTGGAATCGATGGCCCGGGTTAAGTTGGCAGGGTTTAGCATGAACCTGAGCATGCCGACCGTTAACACACCTCACCTTTGATTACAATTCTTCTTCTTATTAGTGCGGACTATATATGGTGCTCATCCTGATCCTCCATCTGAACACACACACACCTCAACATAGTAACTGAACTACCTATACCTTTTATTTTCTTGGTTTGTTCTTTATTTTGCGTATCGTGCTGTAAGAGGAAATCGTATATATGTAGATTGACACACAGAAGAGTATGTCGACACCTTTCCTGAACAACTTTACCCAGTGAAACAATACACCCTAATGTACCATACACATGTACAATTAAATACGAAAACTGATCTCTCACTAGATATGTGTGTGTATATGATATATGCTTGAACATGTGACTATAGATGTAATAATATACATGGCTTGAATATATAAATGTAGTATAAAATGATTGGAATCATTGTCAATTTCTCAGGTGTTCTGGGGGATAAAAAAAAAAACTCTTACGCTAAATCTTGATTACTGAAGTTGTTCTTTCTTTTTACGGTTTGACCAGGATACATTTTGGAGCTGGCCCACTTTAGCAGTACATTTCGGTAAAATTAGATGGAATTGTACTGCGTACTACCAACTCACCTTGGTAGTGAGGTTGTAATTATACCAGTTCTGGATTTTAAGGTCTTTGTTGATTTCAGACATAGAATTCAATGTTCTTTTTTATTCTTCTCTCTATTACAGTTATTATTGCTAGTATTATCGTCGTTGTTGTCGTTGTTATTATCACTACTCTTGTTTCTTTTCCTTGCTACAACTTTTTAAGTGGGAATGCAGTTCTCATTTTTATCTCCCTTGTATTTTTCAAGACCATCTTTACTCTACTTTATTTTCCATGAGCCTGTTCACTATTGGCACCATCCACTGAGACTATCCAGGTGCACTGTGGGGGCTGTAGTCTTGTCTGTGGGTGTTGTAATGTAACAAAAGCGGAAACAACCACAAACTATGGACTTGAAGGAAGAAAACAAAACCTGGAAGAATTTGAACTACATCTCCCAGCACAGGCTTCTAACACCACCCATCTTTTGATGGACGAAGAAGCAACTTTTTGATACCTGGGACTTGTTTGCAGAAGCTTATAAACTTTTAACAGCGGTATTTTTCTACATGTATGATTACTGTATGATACTGTATGATTACTACAACTTTTTGTGGGCATTTGTAGTCCATCCTCACAATGATGGTATGCTACTAAACGGCATTGCGGGTAATGTACACAGCCTATTTCACCTTCCCCATGTGGATTATAAACTACTACCTGTTGTGACTGTTATAAATAAACTACAAATCCCATGAGCACACCACTACCCTAATGCACCAGTAATGTCTACTGATCCTGCCTATATGGATGCTGGGGGATGTGGTCTGGCTTTTCTGAAATCACCAATAAAGATTCATCCTTACTCACTGAGAAAGCTTTTGTGGTGTCTTGTATGTTGTCAAAATTGTATATCTTCTCTTTGTGTGAAACTACAGTGAATCGAACTCTCACAGCATCAGAAAGTACAACGAAGGCACTAAGGCCATTTAAGATGGTGCTACCCCCCCCCCGAGACCATATTAGACATCATAAAATGGAGGCCCACTGCCACCTGTGACCAGTGGGCTGGTTCAGCTGTTCGTCAACATGGATTGCTTCAAGCAGTTCCCTCTCAACTCCGTCTGCCGTCTGTTCAGTCAGTAGTAGCAGCATGGCATCGCCCAGGTGTTAACCAACATGGGTTCAAACGATAGATCCACATGGACTCCCGGAGCGACTGTTTTCTGACCACAGTATCCATTTCACCATGGAAAGTTTGATAGTCTTTCAGGGCTGCACTTGATACAAATATGTAATGCTCTGATTTCCCAGGTGAAGTAAATGATTGTACATTTGATATGATTGCAGTTCAATAGAGACTGTAGCACAGGCTGATTTCACGTTTGACAACAAAGAACCCTCCTTCGTCTGGACGAAGCCATTGATTTTCGCCCTAAAAGAGGATACATTTCTAAAAATAAAATAAAAAAGTAATTGATCTCGGATCTAGCAGAGCATGTGTTATAGTATTAGATGCAGGAAAACCCGAATCTGAGCCTACTCGATAAGAGCAGGGCCAAAGGCAAGTTTTCACGCTCTTCACCAGAGCAGTGATTAAGTGGTGGACACACTGCAACGCCTTCAATTACCATGGCCTCACAGTGTCCTTGACAACACTGCCGGAGGACAAATGTGTTCCCTACCATTAGAGGTGGGAGACCACGCTGGTTATGTCCCATATGGTACCCTGTTCCTTTTTTAGTGCACTACTTTTGACCAGGGGCCCTGGCCAAAAGTAGGGGACTATAAAGGGAATAGCGTGCCATTTAAGACGCAAGCCAGTGTTTTGACCACGGTATCAAGTCCTCGGCCTGCTACTGATTAAACCGCTACGGAGTGTTGTTCTGTCGTCACTGAGGCAGGGATATGCTTAAGGAAGAACGGCGCCGAGTGAAAGAAATAGAGGGTAGAGAACAGGAAGATTACGTGAGGGAAATAATTGTCTTACTGCGATGATGAGTGTGTGTGTGACTAGGAAGACAGTCTAATCATTTACAAAGAGAGAATGCACGTGTGGACGTTGGTGTGCGTGTGCAAGAGTTTGGGCCTGAGAGAATTGAAGAGAGACGTGGAGCGCGTGCTTGAGAGTGTGGCAGTGGGTCGTGTAATGTCTTTACATGTGTGGATGTCCGTCTCTCTGCTCTTCAAAGCCTCCCTCAGCTCCCTACAGAACTGGGTGAGAGGTCCCGTTCATTACGGCTGTGTGATGTGCCATGCCTCAATGGAAAACAGACGTAAGGTCCCTCACTGTGGTGCCCCTCTCTTCTCTTCTCCAACCTCCACCACTCCCCCGCCTTTTTCTCGCTCGTTCTGTACCCCCATCTCCTTACCCCTATCTCCACCGTTACTTCTTCTCTCCTCTCTCACTTTTTTCCCAATCCTCTCTCTCCTCTATTTTCGCCTCTCGTCAAACCTCCACAAGCAACGCCTTCTGTCTCTCACTTTCTCCCTCTCTCCCCGTCACTTTAACCCCTATCCTACTGGACACCCCCTGCCCCCCACTAACTCCTCACCCCCTCCCTCTCTCTTTCACCCCCCCAGCTTTCATTAAGAACCATTTTGACAACCAGGGAAGATGGCTCCCCTCCTCCCCTAGCCTCCCCTTTGAGGACTTTTCCATCTCCCTGACAACCAACCTGTAACACTGTGCTATTGGGTGTGTGTGTGTGTGTGTTGGGCGGGTGGGGGGGGTCAAGCTGGGTAGCCTGTCACATCATAGCTCCGAGACTCAGCGACGCCGCACGAGAATGTCACTCCAAATGTCTCGGTGTGGCCTTGCACAGCGCAAGCAAACACCACCCGCCACCTCCTCCACTGTAGCTGAGCGTGCCAGTGGCCCTATGAGCGATCGGCGTGGTGGTGTGGGAGGCCGGCATATCTGGCAGGTCTGGAAAAGCTGTCGCGATACCGAGTGAGCCAAATGTCACGGGCATGCTGATTACCGAATCAGCCCTGTAATTGTTCAGGGTGGTATCGAGTTGCGTGCGGAATCCTATTCAAAGGCCGACCGGCATTAATGAGCGACGGTTGTAGTTGGAGATGAAAATCCCACTGATGTATTCTGTGATGTGTGCCTATTCAGGCCCGGCTGTAATGTAATGTAGGCAGTGTAAGTGATCACCAGTGTGGTGGATATATGTGGTGCGAGCCTGTCTGATGTGTCGGGCTTGTTGATATGTGGCTCCTGACATTTGTCGTGCATGTCGCCGAGCAGAGTTGACAGCAAGGTGTTTCGATAAGTCATGAGGGTTAGGATATAGAGGAAACTGGTGAATGACCAAGGAACACGACGACGTGAAGGTCATACGCTGGTTATTACCTGTTATAACTCGTTTACTAACCGTTTGGTGAACTGTTTGTATATCGTTGTGTCTCCCGTTTCCCTTTTAAGTATCAACATGATTAAATACATCTAAGCTGCGGTATATTAAAAGGGCAACACACTCCATTTCCGTGGCCTGCAGTCACAGCTAATGTCTCCCATTGCGATATCTGTGGAGATACAAGTTTTTCTTTTTTTTTTTTTCTTCTTTTTTTTTTTACTGCGAACAACAGAGAAGAAATAGGTCTTGATTGTGTTCTCAAGTTTGACTTGTCTGTACAGTTACATTTCAAGCTTAGGCACTACATATCAATCCACCGGCTGGAACATATCAATGTAGCATTACTCTGTCGATCTATACAACAGAAAATAGTGGCCCAATAAAATTGATGCGCAACATGTCAATGTACAGAACAGCGCTCTGTGTGACTAAAATCAATTGTCCTATTGCAGTCTCTCGATGGCATGGGTGGCAAACCAATGGGACATCTTTAAATGGCGGGAGAAAATCTCAGTTTTTGTCCTGAAACACTGAACTGTCAAAAGAGGCCAAGTTCCCAGGAACTCCAGGAAATTGCCAGGTTCTTCTGGTACGCTGTTGAATAGATGTGTCGCTAGCTGCAATTGTAATCTATATAACCATCCCTCCAGAGGCCTGCTGGGTCAGAGAAACTTTCCATACTATCAGGATGACATCACCAGTTGGCCTACACACAGGCCGGGATTCAATCAGATGCATTGTCCACAAGCAAACGGCATTCGTGGAGTTTTCGGTAAACGTGAATTACCTTTAAAAGTTAACTCCAGTGTGTTTGTCAACACTGTGCCTTTTGATTGAATCCCGGCAACATTTGACTAAGTGGTGGAACCCAACTCTTTCTTAAAGGCATGTGCATTAGGTCCTGACTCTAATCTAGGTATAGACTGTCTGCACTGTATAAGCAGTCATAACACGTTGACAGTTACGTAGAGTATAGCCACGTGGAGATTTGACAGTTATTCAGTGGTGTGGGGGGTGGAAATGGAAACTGTTCTATCGAACCCCAAGGCCTTTCAGCAACCTCTCACTTCTACACCCCAGCTCTCCTCTCCTCTCCCTCTCTTCAGGTTCGATTTGACCTCTGCTTTCCCGGCCCGAGCCCCAGAGCCTTTTTCCTCCTCTCCCTCTCTCACCTGCTCCTTCACTCTCCTTATTCTACACTTCTCCACTCCTGGAATTTCTCTGCCAGCTCTGCTTTAGAGATGACTGACTCTCCCCCCCCCCCCCCCCCTCAGCTCTGGATTGGCCGTCGCTATGGAGACTGGTGCTGGAGTGCTGCAGGGAGGGCTAGTTCCTCTGCAGAGGTAGGTGAGGTGAAGCTTTCTCGTGTGCGAATGTGTGTGTTTTAGTGTGTGCTGTCTAAAATATGTTTGTCCGAGAGGCAGAGAGTGTGTGAGTGAAGTAACTCCGGCAACGAGGCTCCTGCTTGTCAGCTGGTGTAGCTGCCTCTTCCGGAAGGAATTCTCCACACTCCTGGTTGCCTAGCAATGTGTACCATCCTGTGTGAGTGTGTATCACAGTTGTATTTCTTTATTCAGTCCACTGTACAAGTGCCTTTTGTTTTACTCGAATCATAACTCTGCAAATAAGCTACAGTGTGTGGTTTCCATGTAGTGGCAGAGTGTGTCAATGTGTTTCTGCACTAAGTGGGTGGCAGCTGCAGTGGAGGCGAAGGCTCCGACTGTTCCTTTTACACACTGGAGAGCAACTCAGCTCATCTGGAGCCCTGGGCTCCTGGCTGCTGCAGGGGGAGTGCACCACAGCACCCTGGATTTGGCTCCTCTCCTGGAGCACGGATCAAAGTAAACAGGCACAGGACTAGGGAGGGAGAGAGAGGGAAGCAGGGAGATGACAGAGCGAGCGAGAAAGAGAGTGAGGGAGGGGATAGGGGGAGAGAGGGAGAGAACGAGAGAGAGGCATATGCTCCAAATCTTTATGTGCAGTGACCAGAGAGACCAAATGGAGAGAGTGAGGGAGAGAGAGAGGGAGGGAGAGAGAGAGAGAGAGAGAGAGATTTGGACAGGCCGTGATCCAAACCTCTCTGCAGTGACACGGGAGAGAGAGGGGGGAGGCAGAGGCACCTTATTAGTATGTGCTGTGATGCAGATAGAAACCCAGAATGAGGTCCAAGAACCCAGCCACTGAGGCCAGAACACAGATAACAATCGAGTAGAATGGGTACCCAAGCCAAAACAAGTGTTCACTCTCTAGAGCGTGTTAGGTGCTAGGGAAAACACATTTTCGGATGGTGCAATAGACTTCGTATAGGTGAAATAAGGTATTTGGTGTTCATAGGAGCATGTTGTGTTGGAGCTAGACGGGTGATGAATGTCCTAAAATGGACACTGTAGATGTGATCAAGTAGGGCCTATAACTTAAATCAAGAGGGTCTATTGAATAAGTGCACGGTGTATTGCAGTGGATTGCAGTTCACCAGTCCCAATTCAAAAATAAATTCATTTTTATAGCTGTGGATATCTATCTATCTGTTCTGGTCTAGGGCATCCATTTACAGCAGTCCCAGTCATTACATTCATTGGGAGATGACTGCATCTCACAATAAAGTATTTTTGGTTTGAACAGTAGTTGCTTCCAGGTCATGATGTCTTTTTTTTTTTTTTTTTTTTACATCAAAGGAAAAAATATAATAGGTTTGCATACAAAGTAGACTCCGATTTCTTCCTTTTGCAGTTTTAATGTCTCTTTTTTTTCTTGCAGTATAGCAGCTGGAAAAGCTTGACACAGATGTGTTGGTGTGTGTATTCAGTGTGTTGCTTCAAAGACCATCACTAGCCGGCTACCACCTGGTAACTCAACCCTGCACCTTAGTGGCTGCTGCCCCGTGTACATAGACATGGAATCACTGGTCACTTTAATACTGCTTACATACTGTTTTACTAATTTCATGTGTATGTACTGTATTCTATTTGACTGTACTTTAGTCATTGCCACTCCGACATGGCTCGTTCTAATATTGATATGTTTCTTAATTCCATTCTTTTACTTTTAGATTTGTGTGTATTGTTGTGAATTGCTACATACTACTGCATTGTCGGAGCTAGGAACACAAGCATTTCGCTACACCCGCAATAACATCTGCTAAATATGTGTATGTGACCATTAACATTTCATTTTGTGATTTGAAGGTGTAGCATTGTAATACAACTTCATTGTTTACTACCACATTTGGATAACTAACGGCCACAGGATTTCCCTAAATGCTTACTGGTGATTTAACGATCACCCCTGGTTGGTAAGGTCTTTACTGATTGTGGTGGCTTGTTCCGTTTTTAAATGCCCCAGAGTCAGAATCAGATCTGGGCTCCAACACTATTTATAGGAGGCTATTTGATAGCAGCCTGCTGTTCGCGGCTTAACAGTTTGTTGCTATGCTGGCTCTAGCCAGATGACCAGTAAGCCACTGGCTGTGAATTGAAAAGCATTTTAAATCCTTTCAGATTGCATATTATACAATTGTAGCTGTTGTATTCCCTTTATGAACAGCATGTAGAACATCAGCTTGGGAATGATTTGACTCTCTAAAATCTACTGAAACACCATTTCACCCATTTTAGCGAGATTGAAACAGACAGTGTCTGTAGGCTATACATACAATATCTGAAAAGGGATACATGTTTTACAAACCTTCTCTCTACTGTACATAAAAACATCTGAGAACCAACATGACCCCGTTCCAGTTTATTTAATTTCCCTTTTTGGAGCCAGGAAAAGCAAGCTTAATTAATTTTAATCTGTTAAGTAGCAGACTCTAGGTGCTATATTTAGATGTTGCATATTTGAACTAAGCCCGAGTGAACCCTTTCAACCTCCCCCTCCATCCCCGCCCTCTCGGAGTATCAAAGTATTATTTCAAGCATGTAATCGTTAGCATCTCATTGGTACCTCTTTGGTACGGCATGTAGCATCGACCGCATTACTGCTCACTGCGTTTTAATTGGGCTATGCTACACTATGCTATGCTAGCCTCATTTGCCTGTCTTGTGTCTATTTATGTGTCTGGTTCGCCTGGCTGAGCATGGAGAGGCTGGCAACTTAGGCCTAAGATCTGTTGTTTTCATGTTTATGCTCAGACCTGCTTTATCTAACAACATCATGATATTATAATGCAATATGGAATCTGATGGGAAATACCTTTTTTTATGGAAAAAATATGGTTTACTTTTTTTTGTAGGCTGTACGCTCTCTCCTTGAACCTTTGGAACAGTACTGATCTTCAAAGTGCATTCATTTCCTGCTAGATTATTTCACAACTCTTTCATCTCTCTTTTCTTTCTTTCTCTCTCTCTTTCTTCCTCTTTCTCTCCTGCACACTCATTTACAGTCTTTGTCTCTTTTTCTCTCTCTCTTTCTCTCATCCTCTCCTCTCTCTCAATCCCTCCATCTGGCTATTTCTGTGTGAGTGTGAGAGGATTCATCAGTAAGGCTGTGAGTGCCCCACTATTGCCAAATGAAGTAGCCATGTGGAGGGTACTGCCCAATGTCTCCAGATGTTTGACACGTGTTTCAGACACTCATTGCTGATAAATTGCCTCTCTCTCCCTCTCGCACAGCTGTGCCGCGATTGCTCTCAATCCTTTCTGAGATGTAAACACATGCCTGCACGCATTCACATGTACACACACAAACACACACACACACACACACACACACACACACACACACACACACACACACACACACATACAGTTGAAGTCGGAAGTTTACATACACCTTAGCCAAATACATTTAAACTCAGTTTTTCACAATTCCTGACATTTAATCCCTGTTATAGGTCAGTTAGGATCACCACTTTATTTTAAGAATGTGAAATGTCAGAATAATAGTAGAGAAAATGATTTATTTCAGCTTTTATTTCTTTCATCACATTCCCAGTGGGTCAGAAGTTTACATACACTCAATTAGTATGTGGTAACATTGCCTTTCAATTGTTTAACTTGGGTCAAACTTTTTGGGTAGCCTTCCACAAGCTTCCCACAAAAGTTGGGTGAACTTTGGCCCATTCCTCCTGACAGAGCTGGTGTAACTGAGTCAGGTTTGTAGGCCACCTTGCTCGCACATGCTTTTTTTGTTCTGCCCACAACTTTTCTATAGGATTGAGGTCAGGGCTTTGTGATGGCCACTCCAATACCTTGACTTTGTTGTCCTTAAGCCATTTTGCCACAACTTATGAAGTATGGTTGGGGTCATTGTCCATTTGGAAGACCCATTTGTGACCAAGCTTTAACTTCCTGACTGATGTCTTGAGATGTTGCTTCAATATATCCACATAATTTTCCTGCCTCATGATGCAATCTATTTTGTGAAGTGCACCAGTCCCTCCTGCAGCAAAGCACCCCCACAACATGATGCTGCCACCCCCGTGCTTCACGGTTGGGGTGGTGTTCTTCGGCTTGCAAGCCTCCCCCTTTTTCCTCCAAACATAACGATGGTCATTATGGCCAAACAGTTCTATTTTTGTTTCATCAGATCAGAGGACATTTCTCCAAAAAGCACGATATTTCTCCCCATGTGCAGTTGCAAACTGTAGTCTTTCATTTTCATGGCGGTTTTGGAGCAGTGGCTTCGTCCTTGCTGAGCGGCCTTTCAGGTTATGTCGATATAGGACTCATTTTACTGTGGATATACATACTTTTGCACCCGTTTCCTCCAGCATCTTCACAGGGTCCTTTGCTGTTATTTTGGGATTGATTTGCACTTTTTGCACCAAAGTACGTTCATCTCTAGGAGACAGAACGCGTCTCCTTCCTGAGCGGTATGACGGCTGCGTGGTCCCATGGTGTTTATACTTTATACATTCCCAGTGGGTCAGAAGTTTACATACACTCAAATAGTATTTGAGTGTATGTAAAGTGTAGCTATTGTTTGTACAGATGAACGTGGTACCTTCAGGCGTTTGGAAATTGCTGCCAAGGATGAACCAGACTTGTGGAGGTGCAATTTTCTTTCTGAGGTCTTGGCGGATTTCTTTTGATTTTCCCATGATCTCAAGCAAAGAGGCACAGAGTTTGAAGGTAGGCCTTGAAATACATCCACAGGTACACCTCCAATTGACTCAAATGATGTCATAATTTTCTGGAATTTTCCAAGCTGTTTAAAGGCACAGTAAATTTGGTGTATGTAAACTTCTGACCCACTGGAATTGTGATACAGTGAATTATAAGTGAAATAATATGTCTATAAACAATTGTTGGAAAAAGTATTTGTGTCATGCACAAAGTAGATGTCCTAACCGACTTGCCAAAACTATAGTTTGTTGACAAGAAATTTGTGGAGTGGTTGAAAAACGAGTTTTAATGACTCCAACCTAAGTGTATGTAAACTTCCAACTTCAACTGTATACATACACACACGCTTCATCCAATTATCTCATTCCTTCTAGCTATCTTAGGCAGATTTGTCTCGTGTGTGTGTGTGTGTGTGTGAGAGATAGAGAGCCAGTCAGATCTGATTCAATGTGATTTGTTTACCTTCACTCATCATTACACTAATCCTTTAAATGCCTTTCATGCTATTTTCCAAGCCTATCATGAGTAATGCCAAATCTCACAGCTTCATACCTGATCCACACATCCAAAAGGATTTTAATCACACTGAAACCTTTTACATACTGTACATTGGTCTTAATTTGGTTCATAAAGGTTTTAGATCAAAAGGGAAATCATGATATTGATGAGGAAGGAGAAACCGAGACCCCTCTCTGCCCACACACATACATACAGGCAATTTCCCAATTCAATTTTCTTCAATTCAAATGAATGAAAACAAATGAAGAAATGTGATTTACATGACAAATCTGAACACAACAGGACAATAGGACAGTTTACTATCAGGCTGTAGCAGGCTAAGCTGGTTGGTCCCTGGGACATACTTTACAGACAGTATATGTGTCTTGTCATAGAGGTATGACTCATAATTGACAACTATAAAATTCATCAAAGTTGAAAAACTGTCAAATTAAATACTTTATTACCATTCCTCTGCATCTTACCAGGGACACACATTTACTTTAAAAACATGTATAATTTGCTGTGACATGTCTAACATAAAATAGGGACTAATTTCGACTAGAAGCTTGTGCACAATTATGACCACACAGCCTTAGTCATGCAGAAGTGCTCTCTTCAAAAAATGATATTGCATGTAAAACATTCCACACTTAAACGAGAACGTATTAGCATGTAAATTGTGGCTCCTCGTCGTCCACTGATTTGCATTGCTAACTGTGCAAAATACATGTCATGAATATGTCACCAAGGTTGTAATATCAAAGCCATTAGCTAAAGAGAGGCTCTTGATCTCCCCCTCTCTCATCTCTATCTTCATCTCCCTCTTTTCCTATTGTCTCTGTCTCCGTCTGTCTGTGTCTGGGGTCTTCTGAGCCCTGTGTGTCATCATCAATCCCATCCCTTCTTCCTGCGCTCTCTCTCTCACATATCAGATTGTTGGACTCTGTCAGGTGACCGGGATCTGGCAGTGCCCTTGTCCCATCTGTTAGACAGAGTCTGGCTGAGTGAGAGAGAGAGGAGAAGAGAGAGGGGGGTGTGTGTGGACGTGTGTGTGTGTGGACGTGTTTAGTTATACTTGTGGGGACCAGAAGTCCCCTCAAGAATAGGAAAAAAAAAATGTTTATACCAGCTGGGGACGTTTTGTTAGTCCCCACAAGGTAAAATACTATTTCTAGGGGGTTTAGGGCTAAGGTTGGAATTAGTGTTAGAATTATGTTTAGGTGTCACGATCGTTTAGAGATGGATTGGACCAAGGTGCAGCGGGGTAGGTGTACATTTTTATTTAATTAAAATGACACCGAAAAAACAACAAAATACAAAAACGAACGTAAAGCTACATGCAGTGCAGAAAGCAATTACACACAAACAAGATCCCACAAACTAAAGGTGGAAAAAAGGCTGCCTAAGTATGATCCCCAATCAGAGACAACGATAGACATCTGCCTCTGATTGGGAACCATACCCGGCCAAAAAATAAATAGAAAAACTAGAATGCCCACCCAAATCACACCCCGACCTAACCAAATAGAGAAATAAAAAGGCTCTCTAAGGTCAGGGCGTGACCTTAGGGTTAATTTTAGGGTTAGGTTTTGGGGTTAAGGTTAGGGTAAGGATTAGAGTTAGGGTTAGGGGTTAGCAAAAATAGGATTTGAATGGGACTGATTTGTGTATCTTCACTAGGTTAGTTACAGTGCCTTAGGAATGTATTCAGACCCCTTGACATTCTACAATTTGTTAGGTTACAGCCTTATTCTAAATCACGGAAATAGCACATTTACATACAGTGGGGCAAAAAAGTATTTAGTCAGCACCAATTGTGCAAGCTCTCCCACTTAAAAAGATGAGAGAGGCCTGTAATTTTCATCATAGGTACACTTCAACGACGACAGACAAAATGAGGAATAAAAATCCAGAAAATTATGAATTTAAATGAATTTATTTGCAAATTATGGTGGAAAATAAGTATTTGGTCAATAACAAAAGTTTATCTCAATACTTTGTTATATACCCTTTGTTGGCAATGACAGAGGTCAAACGTTTTCTGTAAGTCTTCACAAGGTTTTCACACACTGTTGCTGGTATTTTGGCCCATTCCTCCATGCAGATCTCCTCTCGTGCAGTGATCTTTTGGGGTTGTTGCTGGGCAACACGGACTTGACTTTCAACTCCCTCCAAAGATTTTCTATGGGGTTGAGATCTGGAGACTGGCTAGGCCACGACAGGACCTTGAAATGCTTCTTACGAAGCCACTCCTTCGTTGCCCGGACGGTGTGTTTGGGATCATTGTCATGCTGAAAGACCCAGCCACATTTCATCTTCAATGCCCTTGCTGATAGAAGGAGGTTTTCACTCAAAATCTCACGATACATGGCCCCATTCATTCTTTCCTTTACACGGATCAGTCGCCCTGGTCCCTTTGCAGAAAAACAGCCCCAAAGCATGATGTTTCCACCCCCATGCTTCACAGTAGGTATGGTGTTCTTTGGATGCAACTCAGCATTCTTTGTCCTCCAAACACGCCGAGTTGAGTTTTTACCAAAAAGTTATATTTTGGTTTCATCTGACCATATGACATTCTCCCAATTTTCTTCTGGATCATCCAAATGCTCTCTAGCAAACTTCAGACGGCCTGGACATGTACTGGCTTAAGCAGGGGGACACGTCTGGCACTGCAGGATTTGAGCCCCTGGCGGCGTAGTGTGTTACTGATGGTAGGCTTTGTTACTTTGGTCCCAGCTCTCTGCAGGTCATTCACTAGGTCCCCGTGTGGTTCTGGGATTTTTGCTCACCGTTCTCGTGATCATTTTGACCCCACGGGGTGAGATCTTGTGTGGAGCCCCAGATCGAGGGAGATTATCAGTGGTCTTGTATGTCTTCCATTTCCTAATAATTGCTCCCACAGTTGATTTCTTCAAACCAAGCTATTGCAGATTCAGTCTTCCCAGCCTGGTGCAGGTCTACAATTTTGTTTCTGGTGTCCATTGACAGCTCTTTGGTCTTGGCCATAGTGGAGTTTGGAGTGTGACTGTTTGAGGTTGTGGACAGGTGTCTTTTATACTGATAACAAGTTCAAACAGGTGCCATTAATACAGGTAACCAGTGGAGGACAGAGGAGCCTCTTAAAGAAGAAGTTACAGATCTGTGAGAGCCAGAAATCTTGCTTGTTTGTAGGTGACCAAATACTTATTTTCCACCATAATTTGCAAATAAATTCATTAAAAATCCTACAGTGTGATTTTCTGGATTTTTTTTTCATTTTGTCTGTCATAGTTGAAGTGTACTTATGATGAAAATTATAGGCCTCTTTCATCTTTTTAAGTGGGAGAACTTGCACAATTGGTGGCTGACTAAATACTTTTTTGCCCCACAGTAAGTATTCAGACACTTTACTCAGTACTTTTTTGAAGCACCTTTGGCAGTGATTGTAGCATCAAATCTTCTTGGATATGACACTAAAAGCTTGGCACATCTGTATTTGGGGGGTTTCTTCCGTTCTTCTCTGCAGATCCTATCAAGTTCTCTCAGGTTGGACGGGGAGTGTTGCTGCACAGTTATTTTCAAGTCTCTCCAGAGATGTTCAAGTCCAGGCACCAGCTGGAACACTCAAGGATATTCAGAGACTTGTCGCGAAGCCATTCATGCATTGTCTTGGCTGTGTGCTTAGAGTTGTTGTCCTGTTGGAAGGTGAACCTTCGCCCCAGTCTGAGGTCCTGTGCACTCTGGAGCAGATCTTTATCAAGGATCTCTTTGTACTTTGCTCCGTTCATCTTTCCCTCGATCCTGACTATCCTCCCAGTCCCTGCCACTGAAATACATCCCCACAGCGTGATGCTGCCACAACCATGCTTCACCGTAGGGATAGTGCCAGGTTTCCTCCAGACGTGACGCTTGGCATTCAGGCCAAAGAGTCCAATCTTGGTTTCATCAGACCAGAGAATCTTGTTTTTCATGGTCTGAGAGTCTTTAGGTGCCTTTTGGCAAATTCCAAGCAGGCTGTCATTTGCCTTTTACTGAGGAGTGGATTCCGTCTGGCCACTCTACCATAAAGGCCTGATTGGTGGAGTGCTGCAGAGATGGTTGTCCTTCTGGAAGGTTCTCCCATCTCCACAGAGGATCTCTGGAGCTCTGTCAGAGTGACCATCGGATTCTTGGTCACCTCCCTGACCAAGGCCCTTCTCCCCTGATTGCTCAGTATGGCAGGGTTAGCCAGCTCTAAGAAGAGTCTTGATGCTTTCAAACTTCCATTTAAGAATGTAGGAGGCCACTGTGTTCTTGGGCACCTTCATTGCTACACAGAAATGTTTTGGTACCCTTCCCCAGATCTGTGCCTCAACACAATCCTGTCTCGGAGCTCTACGGGCAATTCCTTCAACCTCATGGCTTGGCTTTTGCTCTGACATGCACTGTCAACTGATGGACATTATATAGACAGGTGTGTAACTTTCCAAATCATGTCCAATCAAATGAATTTACCACAGGTGGACTCCAATCAAGTTGTAGAAATATCTCAAGGATGATCAATGGAAACAGGATGCACCCGAGCTCAATTTCAAGTCTCTCTGTGTGCGTGCATGGGAATTTGTAAATGTATTTGTATCGGAATTTGTAAATGTGTGTTTATTTGTATGTAACCTTTGTTTAACTAGGCAAGTCAGTTAAGAACAAATTCTTATTTACAGAGACAGCCTATCCCGGCCAACGCTAGGCCAATTGTGCGCCCGTTGTGATACAGCCTGGAATCGAACCAGGGTCGGTAGTGACGCCTCTAACACTGAGATGCAGTGCCTTAGACCACTGCGCCACTCAGAAGTGTGTGTGTGCATGATAATTGATGTTTGATCATGTGTGTGCAAATGCAAGTGCACCAATGGGATCCTTAGGTTAAATGGCAATATCTGTGTATGTGTGTGGGAGACTTTGTGTTAGTGTGTGTATGTTCATGGTAAATTATGTGTGAGCGTGTCTGTGGTTTGTGTGAGTGTGCATGTGTGCGCACACATGCATTTTTGTTTGCCCGTATAATGAGATTGTGTGCACATGGACATTTCTAAGTGTATGAGTGTCTATGCGGTGAGTATACACCAGGAGATAGAGAGGTGTACTGTGTCTGTGTGACTCCATGAGAGCCTATGAGGAGCCTACAGCTCCGCTCTCACTAATCAAACACTGAGAGGACAGCCTGCAGGGCGACAAAAACAACAACAACATAGTGCTGCCACCTACTGTTCGCCAGCTGTAACTGTAGGCTGATACAGTAACTGCAACTGCACTGATGCCAACAGACTGCCAGAGGCAGACAGGGTACATGTCCTGTCCCCAGGACATGGAATAAACTGCTCTGCTCACAGAACTGCAACCACCGGCACCGTTCAAATTCTTTAAACGTGCATCCTTTCTTTGTCCTGTCCCTGAGGTAATCTCTGATTTAGAAATGGCGTGATAGGTGAAAGCCATGGTGGAGCACTCTGGAGCCCTTACGTTCGCTGTGTCCTATCATACACGTTTAAGGAATTAGAATGGGGCCAGTGTGTGTCAGTGAGAAAGAGGAAGTAAAAATACAAGGTCCATATTTGGTCCATATTTCAGTGAGGCGTAACGCGTTTAAGGCAAGGTATTCAAGGTGTTGGATCTCAGAATAGTTACTATACATACTCTGTATGCCTGGTCTCACTCCATATGCCCACATAATTAGTTCCTAATTAATCTTAGATACCAACGGCGCCAATTGAATGCAAATCAGTATGATGGCAGCAAGGTTTCATTCCAGGGTCGCTCCAACAGCAAATGGGTTTAACTGAGATATTAGGTAGGAGATAGAAAGGGGAGTCTAAAATGATCTTAGGCCAGAAATTAGATCATCCCTTGATAAGGTCTATTGCAAATGAATAGACTCATGATTTTTCTCCATTTTCACATACCACAAAGATAAACACATTTCTGGGTTGTGTGAATCCTAGTTGGTTATTTTCATTAAATAGTTGAGAGTATACAAAGTGTCAACCTTCTTATTATTTTTCTTCTTATAGGCACTTCTTTAACAAGAACATTGCCACATAAAAAGCATAAAGTGAAAATACGACAATAATGTGCTAATTTATATGCTTATCCAAGACTATGTTAGCACACTGTATTGTGCTGATAATTGAGTATTATGCAGTAGGCCTTTAAGGCTGCAGGTGCCATATTGAATTAAGCTGAAGCACCATTGTTTGGAGAGAGCCTAACATTGTTTGCTTTTAAGAGGGACTTCAGGGGTGTATTCATTAGTCAGATTCCGTTGCAAAACGTTTGGTTGGAACCGGTTACCGTTTACTTTAAGCACCAAACTGAAGCAAATAGAGCAAACGGAACGAAACAGGGAGGGATCTACCTGAATCTGTCCAGTAGAAACTTGTTTTCGTTGCAAAATGTTTTCCGTTTGGAGTAAACAGTTTCCGTTGCAAAAAAAATGTTGCATCAGACCAAACGTTTTGCAACAGAATCCGGCTAATGAATACAACGTAGGAAAATAGTTTAAAATAACTATTAATAAACTCAATATAAATATTGAGTGGTTCAGAGCCATCACCTTCTGTTGGACCGTTAAACGTTCTGTTGGATTTAGTGACGTTAAATTTGGGATTCCGTCGGGACTATTTTTTTCTTCTTTTTGTGGGGTTTTACCATTGGATTACAAATATTTATTTGGATTTGAGACTTTCTTTCAAATACTCAACCAGGGGGTTCTGGTAAGACTAAGTTTTTCCAGTTACAGTATATGGTGAAGTTGCTCTTTGGACTGTGTGGCTGTGACTATTCATTAGCTGAACGAATCATTCTTGATAAATCTTTCTGGTGTTTTTTTATTTTGAAATATTTTTATTTTCCTATACAATACACTATTATTGCACTGATCAATTACACCAATATTTTACTTCTGTAAAATATACTGTTTGTGGTTTATGCAAGTTTGTTACATCATATTAGATTTAAGAATTTAACAGAAGCCACATCCGCAATCCAAAAGTTCCCATTAAATCTTGATAAAACAAGCGGTCTGAATGAAATATAAACAAACAAAAAGGCTTGGTCACCTTTACCAGAGTTAAGACCCTACCAGAGAATGTCCTGAATACAAAGCCCCATCATTACCATGGCGCAAAGTCAACAAACATGCAGAGAAGTTCCCAATAGCAAACAGAAATAATAATTCTCCTGAAAAATATAATGGAACACTGATCAGCCATTGAATATCCCAAAATGCCATACGTCCATGGAATTCAGCAGACAGTGAACAGATACATCCAGGTACAATGAAGTGCTATATGATCTAACCAGTCTCCCCTGAGCTACATTCTGGGAAACTGGTATTCATCTTAACCTTGATCTATCAATGAATCAAGTTTATGACACACATTCAAGATGAGATACTGATTTTCGCATTAGACCTTGATAACGTCTCACAGTCATCTTATGTGAGTCCTACAGACTAGTGTGAATTAAAAAACAGCAATGTTCAAGGGCACATCAGGACCTGATTTGGGACTAGCTAATCTAACCCAAACTACTAATGTACACCAATCTGAACTACATAGGCCCAACACAGTACATAGTACAGTATATTGACTGTAAGTCATTTCGGACGACAGTCCAATATCTCTGGTGGCGCATGTAAAAGTCCTCTGACTCATGACAAAGAACTTGACCAGATGTGTGATTAGACTTTTCTTTTCTTTTGACTTGACTTCTCTCTGATTCACCTCATTTACGGCCACTTAAATGGGCTTGGGGAATAGATGAATATGTACTTTGATTCACAGGTGCGTAGAGGTAGCCTTTCTTGAATCCATTCCGACATGATGTCCATTATGGTTGATGAGCGGGAACCGCCAGGAGGAAACGACGTCCAACTATAGAGTCAACCATGCAAATAAAAGGAAGTTGTCGTGGGCTTGTGGCGCAAAGATTAAACTCACCAAGACTATGAAACTGGAGAGGATTACAGTTTTACGCTGCATTAGGATCCCTCATCCACTGAGTGGGGGGAGGGGGGGGGGGGGGGGGTTAAAGGTTATTAGCTGTATTTACAGAGTTTCTGGGTGTCTATCTTTCAATCTGTTTGTCTTTCTGACTGACTGTCTTCTGACCTGTTTACCTCTTTTTGCCGTCCGTCCGTCCGCCTGGCTGGCTGCCTGTCTGCACTTAAAAAAACTGAATTGATAAGGTAAATGCATATTGAATTCATTTTATTTTAACATAAATTCAAGGGATGAAGACACTGATTAGACTTTTGGGGAAACTTCTATTTCAGGTCGGGAACCGAAGAAATGGAAGCCATCCTTATCAGGGAGATGTTGAGATTCTGTGATTGGGAGGTCTGAAAAATGGCATTTCAATGATTGGTTGTGGTAAGAAGCAAATTTCAGATGATTGAAAATAATGTGACTTAATCACGGAGAGGGAATGTATAAAAGTGATCTGCCGAAAGCAGACGGGCTGAGATTCCTAGAGCTTTTGCAGAGTTAAGCTAATCGTTAATATCCATTTTGCTGCCCAAAAACCAATGTTGCTCTTAAGCTGTTATATGTACACTAGCGTTCAAAACTTTGGGGTCACTTAGCAATTTCCTTTTTGAAAGAAAAGCATATTTTTTTGTCTATTAAAATAACAATAATAATTGGTCACAAAAACAGGCATTCTTAATGTTGTTAATGACTATTGTAGCTGGAAATGGCAGATGTTTTTATGGAATATCTACATAGGCGTACAGAGGCCCATTATCAGCAACCTCCTATGTTCCAGGAGTGATGGTATTAGCTAATCCAAGTTTATCATTTTAAAAGGCTAATTTATCATTAGAAAACCTCTTTGCAAAACTATGAAATAAAACATATGGAATCATGTAGTAACCAAATTCAAAATATATTTTATAAGTAGTCACCCTTTGCTGTTATGACAGCTTTGCACACTCTTGGCATTCTCTCAACCAGCTTCATGAGTCACCTGGAATGCATTTCAATTAACAGGTGTGCCTTGTTAAAAGTACATTTGTGGAATTTCTTTCCTTCTTAATGCGTTTGAGCCAATCAGTTGTGTTGTGACAAGGTAGGGGTGGTATACAGAAGATAGCCCTACACATCTCAACATCAACTGTTGGATCCAATTGCAGAGGGAGGTGTTTAGTCCCAAAGTCCTTAGCTTAATAATAAGCTTTGTGGGCACTATGGTGTTGAACGCTAAGCTATAGTCGATGAACAGCATTCTCACATAGGTGTTCCTTTTGTCCAAGTGAGAAAGGGTGGTGTGGAGTGCGATTGAGATTTGGTAGAACGGATTTAAGTTTGCCTGCATTAATGTCCGCGGCCACTAGGAGCGCCGCTAGCTTCGTCCGGGTTAGGGAGGGCTTGGCCGGTAGGGATATCCTTGTCTCATCGCGCACCAGCGACTCCTGTGGCGGGCCAGGCGCAGTGTGCGCTAACCACGGTGTTTCCTCCGACACAGTGGTGCGGCTGGCTTCCGGGTTGGATGTGCGCTGTGTTAAGAAGCAGTGCGGCTTGGTTGGGTTGTGTTTCGGAGGACGTATGACTTTCGACCTTCGTCTCTTGTAGCGATGAGATAAGATAGTAATTACTAATAATTGGATACTACGAAATTGGGGAGAAAAGGGGGTAAAATAAAATAAAAAAATAAAAAATAAACTGTAGCATCTTATGTTTCACCGAGACGGACAATATAGAGCTGCCGGTATTTTCCATGCACCGGCAGTAGAGTAGAGTTCCTTATGATAAGTTGTGCGTCTTTTTTTCAATAACAGCTGGTGCACAATGTCTAATATTAAGAAGTCTCGAGGTATTGCTCGCCTGAGGTAGAGTACGTTATGATAAGTTGTCGGCCACACTATCTACTAAGAGAGTTCTGATCTGTATTATTCATAGCCATTTATTTACCACCACAAAGCGAAGCTGGCACTAAGACCCCTCTCAACCAACTCTATAAGGCCATAAGCAAAGAAGAAAATGCTCACCCAGAAGTGGCGCTCCTAGTGGTCGCGGACATTAATGCAGGTAAACTTAAATCAGTTCTACCAAATCTCAATCGCACTCCACACCACCCTTTCTCACTTGGACAAAAGGAACACCTATGTGAGAATGCTGTTCATCGACTATAGCTTAGCGTTCAACACCATAGTTCCCACGAAGCTTATTATTAAGCTAAGGACTTTGGGACTAAACACCTCCCTCTGCAATTGGATCCTGGACTTTCTGATGGGCCGCTCCCAGGTGGTAAGAATAGGCAACAATACGTCTGCCACGCTGATCGTTAACACTGGGGCCACTCATGGGTGTGTACTTAGTCCCCTCCTGTATTCCCTGTTCACCCACGACTGCATGGCCAAACACAACTCCAACACCATCATTAAGTTTGCTAATGACACAACAGTGGTAGGCCTGATCACCGACAACGATGAGACGGCCTATAGGGATGAGGTCAGAGACCTAGCAGTGTGGTGCCAGGACAACAACCTCTCCCTCAATGTGAGAAAGACAAAGGAGCTGATCGTGGACTGCAGGAAAAGGCGGGCCGAACAGGCCCCCATTAACATCGACTGGGCTGTAGTGGAGCGGGTAGAGAGTTTCAAGTTCCTTGGTGTTCACATCACCAACAAACTATCATGGTCCAAACATACCAAGACAGTCGTGAAGAGGGCACGACAAAACATTTTCCCCCTCTGGAGACTAAAAGATTTGGCATGGGCCCCCAGATTCTCAAAAGGTTCTACAGCTGCACCACCGAGAGCATCCTGACCGGTTGCATCACCACCTGGTATGGCAACTGCTCTGCATCCGACTGTAAGGCGCTACAGAGGGTAGTGCGAACGGCCCAGTACATCACTGGGGCCAAGCTTCCTGCCATCCAGGACCTGACGGTGTCAGAGAAAAGCCCATAAAATTGTCAGAGACTCCAGTCACCCAAGTTATAGACTGTTTTCTCTGCTACCGTACGACGATACCGGACTGCCAAGTCTAGGACCAAAAGGCTCCTCAATAGCTTCTACCCCCAAGCCATTAGACTGCTGAACAATTCATAAAATTGCCACCGGACAATTTACATTGACCCCCCCCCCCCCCCCCCCCCCCCTGTACACTGCTGCTACTCGCTGTATGTTTGTTACCTATGCATAGTCACTTCGCCCCCACCTACATGCACAGATTACCTCAACTAGCCTGTACCCCTGCACACTGACTCGGTACCTGTGCCCCTTGTATATAGCCTCGTTATTCTTATTGTGTTACTTTTTATTGTTACTTTTTATTTTAGTCTACTTGGTAAATATTTTATTTTTCTTGAACTGCACTGTTGGTTAAGGGCTTGTAAGTAAGCATTTCACGGTAAAGTCTACACTTGTTGTATTCGGCGCATGTGGCAAATAAAGTTTGATTTGATTTGTTTTTCAACAGGACAATGACCCAAAACACACCTCCAGGCTGTGTAAGGGTTATTTGACCAAGAAGGAGATGACCTGGCCTCCACAATCACCTGACCTCAGCCAAATTGAGATGGTTTGGGATGAGTTAGACCACAGAGTGAAGGAAAAGCAGCCAACAAATGCTTAGCATATGTGGGAATTCCTTCAAGACTGTTGGAAAAGCATTCCTCATGAAGCTGGTTGAGAGAATGCCAAGGGTGTGCAACGCTGTCGTCAAGGCAAACAGTGGCTACTTTGAAGAATCTAAAATCTAAACTATATTTTGATTTGTTTAACACTTTTTGGTTACTACATGATTCCATATGTGTTATTACATAGTTTTGATGTCTTCACTATTATTCTAAAATGTAGAAAATAGTTTAAAAAATAAGAAAAACCCTTGAATGAGTAGGTGTGTCCAAACTTTTGACTGGTACTGTGTGTATATATATATATATATATATATATATATATATATATATATATATATATATATATATATATATATATATATATATATATATAGCGACCCTCTCAAGGTGAATGCTGATGTGTTATATCTATATGAGACATACAGTATATTTTAACAAGCTAGTAAGACTGTGGTGTTTTATGAAACAGTCACTATTAACATTGCATTTTAGTAATGATTCATTGTAAATGTGCGTCGCTAACGTTGCATAACAAACGTTGCATGGCAAACATTTCAGCACCATGGACAGGGAAAGCAACCAACCCTAAACCAGGGACAAAGCCTGTGAAAACTGGGCACCGTTTCAGCACGTTAGACAGTTCCACATACATATATTATTGTTTCACTTTGTATCATCACCCTTGAGTAATAATGCGTCTTAAAATGTGATGCCACATTGCAATTGTTTCAACACCATGGACAGGGAGAAACTGCTAAAGCTTTAAAGTCATTTTAGCTTGGACAGATACGCATAGAGCTCTTAATGAGAGACTATTCCTCACAGCTGTGCTCGGCTGTGGCTGTAGGCTGGAAGGCCTGCTGATAGATATAGTGTCAATCGTATTAATTTTCTTTTGAATACTTTAGCTGCGCTTGTTTGAGCTTGCCTGGTGCAATGGATCCAATGTAATTGTCCAAAAAGTGAAACTCCCACCCATCTAACACACTAGGCAGGAACCCCAAACGCTTGAAGTAAATGAAAGAAAACAACTAACGAGTCATGGGTTGGTAGGGTTTGGGTTGTGCAACGTAAACACACATCTTTGTTTGACTTACTATACTGAAGAGATGTGCACTTACAACAAAGTTCGCTGTGGATGCCATGTAAGCTTGTTAAAGGAACATTGAGTGAGTTAATGAGCCAGGGAATGAGTGAGTGAAGGAGGGATCGTGCTCTTTTCTCTTAATTGTGTCATTAGTAACAGACATGTTATCAGTGGATGCTTCAATCAAGGCTATATGTGCTAAATGCCTAAGTGTATTGCACGTCTCCAATGTTCAGTCTGCAGAGATACTGACATGCCTTGGATGTCTCTGTCTTGGTGCATCGATTAGATTCCCTTCTCACTAAGCCTGGAAGTTTACGTATCATTCTCCCAATGAACTGGCAATGTCTCCTGCCAAATGTGTTTGTAGGCTTCCTTCACTTGGCCCAAGTTGCAGACATGGATCTACAGGATGTTTGGTGGTGAGAGAGTACTGTGTTTTTCCTCCTAGCGTTTTTTCTTTTGTATTGCGACATGTTTTGTGAAATTGCAAACTAAATACATTTTTTGATTCAATTTTGGGGTGCTTCAAATTTTGATATTTTGATGGCAAGTAGTGTCACAAGACTTTAAAGTGATAGTTTTCAGACCTCCAGAATGGGTTAACGTCCCAAGCCATTTGTTCTAGCTACAGTGCCTTGCGAAAGTATTCGGCCCCCTTGAACTTTGCGACCTTTTGCCACATTTCAGGCTTCAAACATAAAGATATAAAACTGTATTTTGTTGTTAAGAATCAACAACAAGTGGGACACAATCATGAAGTGGAACGACATTTATTGGATATTTCAAACTTTTTTAACAAATCAAAAACTGAAAAATTGGGCGTGCAAAATTATTCAGCCCCCTTAAGTTAATACTTTGTAGCGCCACCTTTTGCTGCGATTACAGCTGTAAGTCGCTTGGGGTATGTCTCTATCAGTTTTGCACATCGAGAGACTGAATTTTTTTCCCATTCCTCCTTGCAAAACAGCTCGAGCTCAGTGATGTTGGATGGAGAACATTTGTGAACAGCAGTTTTCAGTTCTTTCCACAGATTCTCGATTGGATTCAGGTCTGGACTTTGACTTGGCCACTCTAACACCTGGATATGTTTATTTTTGAACCATTCCATTGTAGATTTTGCTTTATGTTTTGGATCATTGTCTTGTTGGAAGACAAATCTCCGTCCCAGTCTCAGGTCTTTTGCAGACTCCATCAGGTTTTCTTCCAGAATGGTCCTGTATTTGGCTCCATCCATCTTCCCATCAATTTTAACCATCTTCCCTGTCCCTGCTGAAGAAAAGGAGGCCCAAACCATGATGCTGCCACCACCATGTTTGACAGTGGGGATGGTGTGTTCAGCTGTGTTGCTTTTACTCCAAACATAACGTTTTGCATGGTTGCCAAAAAGTTCAATTTTGGTTTCATCTGACCAGAGCACCTTCTTCCACATGTTTGGTGTGTCTCCCAGGTGGCTTGTGGCGAACTTTAACTGACACTTTTTATGGATATCTTTAAGAAATGGCTTTCTTCTTGCCACTCTTCCATAAAGGCCAGATTTGTGCAATATACAACTGATTGTTGTCCTATGGACAGAGTCTCCCACCTCAGCTGTAGATCTCTGCAGTTCATCCAGAGTGATCATGGGCCTCTTGGCTGCATCTCTGATCAGTCTTCTCCTTGTATGAGCTGAAAATTTAGAGGGACGGCCAGGTCTTGGTAAATTTGCAGTGGTCTGATACTCCTTCCATTTCAATATTATCGCTTGCACAGTGCTCCTTGGGATGTTTAAAGCTTGGGAAATCTTTTTGTATCCAAATCCGGCTTTAAACTTCTTCACAACAGTATCTCGGACCTGCCTGGTGTGTTCCTTGTTCTTCATGATGCTCTCTGCGCTTTTAACGGACCTCTGAGACTATCACAGTGCAGGTGCATTTATACGGAGACTTGATTACACACAGGTGGATTGTATTTATCATCATTAGTCATTTAGGTCAACATTGGATCATTCAGAGATCCTCACTGAACTTCTGGAGAGAGTTTGCTGCACTAAAAGTAAAGGGGCTGAATAATTTTGCACGCCCAATTTTTCAGTTTTTGATTTGTTAAAAAAGTTTGAAATATCCAATAAATGTCATTCCACTTCATGATTGTGTCCCACTTGTTGTTGATTCTTCACAAAAAAATACAGTTTTATATCTTTATGTTTGAAGCCTGAAATGTGGCAAAAGGTCGCAAAGTTCAAGGGGTCCGAATACTTTCGCAAGGCACTGTATATATCCATATTCAGGTGTATGGGCCTCAATCTCTATTTTCATCATCTCTATTTACCTGGGATTGACGAATCATCTTGACATCAAACCACTTTTGAGATCTGAAAGCATCTGACAAACTTTGATTTTGAACCTTGTTAAATAGCTAATAGTATTGCCACTTCACTTTTCAGTCAAGCTACCATTTTATTTAATCATTTTGCCTCACCTTTCTTTTTCTACGGTGAGAAAAAAAGAAATGTGTCAATTGCGTGTATTTTTTTATTGAAAAACGAAAGGCAATTAACTACATTGTATTCCCAGTCAGAACAGAGAAAGGGAGAATTCAGATGTTAAATTCCACCATAGACTAAATTAAAAGTGTGCTGTCATATTTCTTTGAGAATATTGGTTGCTGTAACTCAATTATTAACAAAGAACTAATATGCTGCTTTAATTGTATAATCCCAATAGCGAGGCACAGCCTTCAGAAGTGTGCAGAAATACAGTTATTTCTTCATGGCGGCATTCCAATAGAATTTGTCTGTAATTATTCTCTAAAATGAATAGATTGGTTAGCTAAAGAGGATTTGGTTAGCTTTTATCTCCTTTAGGTATTCGTAACACACTCAGAAGCAATGACTGTACAGACATGATAGTGTTTGTAGGGTATAAAAGCCATATTGGTTTTATATCCACTTGGTGTTGTTCCACCTGTGGCAGCTTGTTTCAGATTTTCCTGGATTTGTGTTCCAGTCATGAAAGACTTGCTCCAGCCTCCCATCTCTCTACCTCATCACAATATTCCTCCTGTTATCATCTCTGTCTTCTTCAACTTCCTGATGAGAGAGGCCAATGCCCTGTCTTCCTATCACAAAACAACAGGGTAAACAACCACGATGGGTTTCTATTGTTTTCTGTTAATTAGGGCCTATTTTTAATATTTCACAGAACTGGTCGGCAGCGTGGCAGCTCTGTGTTTACGAATGAAAACAAGAGGTTTCACCGTGAATGTGGATTCACTTCAAACAAAACAGAGACATAGACACAGAGGCTCTCACACACACACACACACACACACACACACACACACGCACACACACACATACACTCACTCAAGTGCACATGTCGTACGTCACACACACACACACACACACACACACACACACACACACACACACACACATACACTCACTCAAGTGCACATGTCGTACGTCACACACACACACACACACACACACACACACACACACACACACACACACACACACACACACACACATATACACTCACTCAAGTGCACATGTCGTACGTCACACACACACACACACACACACACACACACACACACACACACACACACATACACTCACTCAAGTGCACATGTCGTACGTCACACACACACACACACACACACACACACACACACACACACACACACACACACACACACACACACACACATATACACTCACTCAAGTGCACATGTCGTACGTCACACACACACACACACACACACACACACACACACACACACACACACACACACACACACACACACACACACACACACACACACACACACACACACACACACACACACACAATGCTTACATCAATATATAAAAGGTGTGTGTATGCATGGTACATAGGCACATCCTCTCTTCTTCTCTGCTACAGTCAAAAATGTGATGTCCAGCATAGAGGACAAAATGGCTGGTGCTGAGCAGAAAAGATGAAAAGGGGTGAATAAGATTTTTTTCTCTGTTATTTCCTATAAGGGCTAATTATAGTACTTACTTTCAGAAGTAGAACAATTGCAAAAGCCTAATATTGTGATATCAAATCATTACCAGATAAATGCAGACAGGATTACAGTAATTAAGCACGATTATTTATATGTGTATCTCTAACATATGCATTGTTAAGTTCTTTATCTGTGTGTAATAATTTCAAGTGGCAAAATCGCCTTGCAGTGAAAAAGTTCAGCCCAGAGTTGAATATTATAAACTCACAATAGCAATTATCATGTATTCCCTTAGGACAAACATAACCGCAAAGCGCGAGGCTTGAATTATCTTTAGTGTTTTTTTTTAAGGTAGGCTATACACTGGCTTCTCTTTTGCTTGGAGAGAGAGAGGAGATGAGGGAGCAGGGAGGAGGGATAGAGGTTTACATATGGGTTTAAGGGGAGGGGGAAAAAGAGAGGGGAGGGAGGGAGACAGGCAGAGAGAGTTTTAATAAATATCTTGATTGCATACTGATACACCACTGAGTGTGTATCTACTCCTTCGTAAAAAAAAATTCCACAACGACAAGTTTAGCATTCAACACGTGTCGCGGGAGTGATGAAGAGAGAGGTTGCTAGGTGACGAGGCGTATATACGGAATTTTAACCAAATAACTGGTGAGAGGGGAAAGAGGGAGGAAGAGAGGTAGTCAGCAACATGTAGGTTCACTGAGTACAGAAAAGCTCGACACTGTGTATCGGTGCAACATTTCAATATATAGGCTACACATCGGGAGATCACCCGCAGGATATGGTCAGAAGAGGAATGGATGTATTGTGGATGGAGAGACGAGGGGAGAAGAGAGTGTCGGGCTCCTGAAAAACAGTGAGTATTTTACTCCTTGCTGTGAGGCTGATATGTTTAGGTTTTCTTTAAGAAGTGTTCCAAGATTTGCCCTTCAAATTCGGCTGAATGTTTTACACGGGGACCGGAATAGTGGCGTAGCGTTTCCCGAGGCTATATATGTGTCGACTCGTATGGGTAGCTAGCTTGATGGATAGGCGACAACCGGCCGGTGCGCGAGACTTTGACCCCTCTGTCATTGATGCGCGTGCACACTCTAAGAGCTCTGACTATTTCCAGACTCACATTGCACATGCATAGCCTACTGTACATACACACACCAGCACGGGATTTTATTCACACACACACACACACACACACACACACACACACACACACACACACACACACACACACACACACACACACGTTCTGAGTCACCACACATAACTTACATTAGTGATGAAAGAAATGTGGACCTTTCTTACCTCACCAAAATCCGCATGTGCATCTGGGTACATAACCATTCCTCATTAATATGCCATGTCGACCACATTGCCTTCATTTGAAGTCGGTTTATGCGCATGTGTGCCTTTGTCCTTTCTATTGTTTTCTTGTCCAGGGAGAACACTTTGTAGCCTTTTCCCTGCCACATCTCCTGCTATTTGCCCAAGACAGCTTTCAGGTGTTGAATCAATCCTAGAGCTTTCTGTATGTACCCAATACCCATCTGTCAGCTGTTCTCCCCACTATATTCATTGGGAGACAGCTCTTTGAATTGCAATTCTGAGCTGTGCACAAGGTAATTTGCTCTGATCTTGTCAGAATTCTTTAGGCGAACTATCCTACTTGCACTGATGTGTGTATTTCAGTGGAGGCTCCTCAGATGAGGATGGGGAGGACCATTCTCCTCAATGAATTTCATAAAAATAAAAACAGTGAAACATTAAAAAGTTATCCTTTTTAGATAAAACTATACAAAATATATTCACATCACCAAATAATTTATTAAAATGCACAGTTTTGCAATGAAGGTCTACAGTAGCCTCAGCAGCACTCTGTAGGGTACCACCATGGTATAGCCGAAGGACAGCTAGCTTCTGTCCTCCTCTGGGTACATTGACCTCAATACAAAACCTAGGAGGCTCATGGGTCTCACCCCCTTACATAGACTTACACAGTAATTATGGCAGCTTCTGGAGGACGTCCTCCAGCCTATCAGAGCTCTTGTAGCATAAACTGACATGTTGTCCACCCAATCAAAGGGTTAGAGAATGAATCTAGTACTGAAAGCATAAGCTACAGCTAGTTAGCACTGCAGTGCATAACATGTGGTGAGTAGTTGACTCAAAGAGAGAGAAAGACAATAGTTCATTTCAAAATGAAGGAGAAGCAAGAGAGAGCGTGAGCTAGCTAGCTATATTTCGCATTACAGTGCATTTGGAAAGTGTTCAGACCCCTTCACCTTTTACACATTTTATTATGTTACAGCCTTGTTCTAACATTGATTCATTTGTTCCCCCCCCCCCTCATTAATGTTCAAAACTGAAATACCACATTTACATAAGTATTCAGACACTTTACTCAGTACTTTTTTGAAGTACCTTTGGAAGCGATTACAGCCTTGAGTCTTCTTGGGTATGACGCTACAAGCTTGGCACACCTGTATTTGGGGAGTTTCTAACAAGCATGGCACACCTGTATTTGGGGAGTTTCTTCCATTCATCTCTGCAGATCCTCTCAAGCTCTGTCAGGTTGGATGGGGAGCGTCGCTGCACAGCTATTTTCAAGTCTCTCCAGAGGTGTTAGATCGGGTTCAAGTACAGGCTCTGGCTGGGCCACTAAAGGACATACAGAGACTTGACTGTGTGCTCAGGGTTGTTGTCCTGTTGGAAGGTGAACCTTCACCCAAGTCTGAGGTCCTGAGCGCTCTGGTGCAGGTTTTCATCAAGGATCACTCAGTACTTTGCTCCGTTCATCAGTCGCTCGATCCTGACTAGTCTCCCAGTCCCTGCCGCTGAAAAACATTCTCACAGCATGATGCTGCCACCACCATGCTTCACCGTAGGGATGGTGCCAGATTTCCTCCAGATGTGACACTTGGCATTCAGGCCAAAGAGATCAATCTTGGTTTCATCAGACCAGAGAATCTTGTTTCTCATGGTCTGAGAGTCCTTTAGGTGCCTTTTGGCAAACTCCACGCGGGCTGTCATGTGCCTTTTACTGAGGAGTGGCTTTTGTCTGGCCACTCTACCATAAAGGCCTGATTGGTGGAGTGCTGCAGAGATGGTTGTCCTTCTGGAAGGTTCTCCCATCTCCACAGAGGAACTCTGGAGCTCTGTCAGAGTGACCATCATGTTCTTGGTCACCTCCCAGACCAAGGCTCTTCTCCCCCGATTGCTCAGTTTGGGATGGCCGGCCAGCTCTAGGTCCATGCTTCTTCATTTTAATATTGATGGAGGCCACTGTGTTCTTGGGGACCTGTAGCAATTTTTTTTTTCTTCCCCAGATCTGTGCCTCGACACAATCCTGTCTCGGAGCTCTATGGACAATTCCTTCGACCTCATGGCTTGTTTTTTGCTCAGACATGCACTGTCAACTGTGGGACCTTATATAGACAGGTGTGTGCCTTTCCAAATCATGTCCAATCAATTGAATTTACCACATCTCAAGGATGATCAATGGAAACAGGATGCACCTGAGCTCAATATCGAGTCTCATTGCAAAGGGTTTGAAAGCGTATGTAAATAAGGTATTTCTGTTATGTATTTTAATACATTTGCAAAAATGTCTAAACACCTGTTTTTGCTTTGTCATTATGGGGTATTGTGTGTAGATTGATGAGTAAAAAATGTATTTAATACATTTTAGAATAAGGCTGTGACGTAACAAAATGTGGTAAAAGTCAATGGGTCTGAATACTTTCCGAATGCACTGTATATATATATATATATTTTTTTTTTACTTTCACTTACTTAGCTAGCAAATGTAGCTAGCTAGTTTAGCCTACTCAAACACCCGGTTCAGAGAGGGATACTATGTTAGCTAGCTGGCTATCCCGAGTGCAGAATAACTGATGAATTTACGAACGCGCAATACCCGTTGAATATGACCGGTGCCAGTAAATTTCGGCAAAATAACGTAATTACATTTTTGCCTGCAGTTCAGTTACAGTCACCAACACTCTAGATAACATGAAAATTGCCTAACCAGCTCTGCTAGGGCGAGTAAAATGGTGTTCAGGTGTTCTCTAATTTGTGTCTGGAAGTAGCTAGCAAGCTAGCAAACTTTAGCCATTTAACTTAAGTTCTTCACTGACTTTTTGAGGTCAGTATGCTCGGATCAACCCTACTCGTCGGTCAGAGAGTCCAGTGTGTGCTCTGAACGCTCCGAAAGCTAAACACTCTGAATTTACAAACGTACAATCTGACAGCTCTCTGAATTTACAAACGCCCACAGCTTTGCACTCTGGCACTCCAGAGTGAATTTATGAACACACTCTATAGGCTATGTGGCTATTAATTCCGCCAATTCTGTTGGAAAAAAAAAAGTTTCTTAAACGGAAGCAAACAAAATGAAACGGGGATAAACACACCTGAATTTGTCCAATAGAAACTCTTGTTTGCAACTGTTGGAGTAATGATTATAACCTAGATGAACTAGATGCAGGCAAGAGTGTGCAAGGTGGTGTTGAATGTGTGTCACCGTCGGTCACCTTGATGACTCTAATGTCTCTCGACCTGTGCCACGCTGTAAAACGTTCATTCGTAGGCTAGGTTGTAGCAACCTCATGATGGGTAAAGGGCCAATTTCGAGTATCATGTACAGGAGTAGCCTAAACCTCTCGATGTTACATTGAGCTGGGTGAATGGAATATATATGACAGTCATCCAATATGCTGGAATAGAAACAAGGCCGTGCTCATGAAAATTAAAATGGTCCTCCCTCATCATAAACGGCACCGACCCCCACTGGTGTATATTGAGTAAATGCTTGCTCTGTAGGCTAGTGGCATGTTTCAATAACATTTGCATCCTTAAACGGTCCGTGGGCACACTGATTCTTGTGACAACTCATATTGTAGGCCTTTTATTTCTATCCTAGAGCAAGTTGAAACAGGGTTTTTCATTGATCATTATGCGGTAGATAGCCTTGAAGGGACACTTTCCATGTTCGGGGTTCTCAAGTGCTTGACAGCATGGAATCTTGACTGTAGCTTGAAAACTCCTTGTTCAGTTGATGACATTGTACCCGACATGTTTTCTTTTGTTAGACATTCTGGACTGGACATGTGTGCATGAAAGCGGGTGGGATTTGCTATTGGACTATAATGAACCTAGTTTCACGTGTCATCAATTTTCGCACACATACAATAATGCAACAGTCCACACATTCTAATTGAGTTTTTTTTCTCCAGTGAAACCGATTGTGGAGCTAGGGCTAATCCAAAATGCTCCATTTCATCCGGGAAGGCTGTTGAAACACATCTTACCGTTTGTCATCAGCTGATATCATGGCCTCTGAATGACTGTTATCCCAGAGGAACCCTTTTATGTAGAGAACCAAATCTGACAATGGCAGACCCAAGTCACTCAGGGGAGGCTTCTTTCAGACAGTTGTTTCAGCTCTGCGTAACTCTCGACTTGTGGGGACTTGTCACAGTAAATCACCAGAGTAATGTGACACTCAGAAGTTCAGGTCCACTGAGTAGGAGACAGAGGAGGAAGAGAAGGAGGGCTGCACCTGTAGTGTCACCTGAGGATTCAGCTCTGTGCTTCCAAATTCCAGGCAGGGGTGGGTTGTGTTCATTAGGGCACACGATGGAAAATGTTTCAAGCAACAGAAAACGAGTCCAGGTAGTTCCTTCCTGTTTCAGCCTGTTTTCTACTATTTGGTGCCTAATGAACACAAACCCTACCACAGACAAGGAACAGAAAGCAGGATGTCCTTTCATATCGAGTACACCTTTACAAAAGTGATTCTTCATCCCTGAGAATTGCACTCAGTCTGAGGTGTTTCATTGAGTCACTTGTGTATGAATAAATGGTTGTTGTTGGCTGCATGACATTGTTAGCTATGTTAGTGGGGTCCTTGGACTGAAATCACCTGTTCTGCTTAGCGGAGGAAAGGAGGCCATTTTAGCGTCACCTTCTTTAGCGACAAGCCAAGTGGCCCTGGCTTTCCTCCATGGTGATGGTGGTCAAGGTGATGGTGGTGAAATTGTTGGTTGGCTTGGCTACACCCAGGGGATCCACCATGAGACTTTCTCAGCTTTCCTGACTGAATTTTTTTGGGGGATTATAAGCCTTCGATCCGACTTAACGTCAAAGTAGTGAGCTGGAGGTGGGGGTCTGCCTTAAGGTCGCATCCAAAGACGACCGCCTGAACGTACGTGACAGAACAATGTGATCGGGAACCTCACCTTCGACTCACCCAGACCCTGTTTGAAGGCCACTCCGAAACTTCGGAGCCACATCTTCATTCCAAATGCTCTATTGTCGCTGTTTGGCTACGTAGCCTAGTCAGTTAGCCTACAGTAGGCTAGGCTAAATGTAGGCCTAAAGGCTGTCCTTCTCAGATCCCATTGACCAAAGAAGGCGCCGTCTCATTTAACACAAGCCTATCTGGGAGCCGATATGTCTAATGTTCAAATGAACTTTCAACATTCATTAATGCTCCTTTTCTGTTTTTATCGGCTGTGTGTAGCTAGTAAGACTTTTCAATGACAACCAACTCAAGCTTCTTGCCTCGGTGACTCCCAGAACGGGTGTTTAATGGTGCCTCTTGTATCACTGTTTGCATATTTACAGTGTGACAAGCCAGTATCTATCCATTGCAAATAGGCCTGTGTATCATGGCTATAGTGTAGGTGTTGCAATCTCTACTCAACTTCTAAAGCACAAAATCTGATATTGTCCCACGATAATGAACAACAAAAATGCCCGTGAATTAATACTTGTTCTTTACTGTGAGCTGGGCACTCTTTCCAAAATCTTCAGGTTACATGTTTTTTTTTTGGGGGGGGGGGGGGGGGGGTGTCGTCTTGATCAAATGCATTCAGGAGACCCCAACCTTAAAAGCTTGGGCAAACAGTTTGGTATGGAGAGTCTCTATTCTTGACGATGGTGGGGCTGATACTGTCTAAATAGTTGTTGAGAACACTGTGGAACAGATTGGTTTGCTTTCTGTTAACATTGCGTTTTAATCGGGTCGTAAATTCCGTCTCCTTTATCGTAGAGAGCTAACATTTGGCTAACGGCATTGATCGTAAATCCCCTTCGTCCAAATGTAAATTGACATTTCATTTGCACACTTTGGCTTGATGAAGTCACTGCTTCGACCTGCTAGGCCACACACAGCCTCTTGTACCAGTACAACTGGAAACGTCTGTCTTCATTTCGCTTCCTCTAAGGAGAGCAATTGAGCTTCAGTCAGCTACTCTACGACACCGACCAACACAAATGATTACACATCTCGGGTTCAGCTGTGTTTTTTCTTTTTCTTAGTCAGTTCTACTGACAGGCAGGTTTATTGGTTGGTTGCTTGATTGGCAGCTGGTTGGGCGAGTCTGACAGAGCCGATGAATACGTCTGTGGACCTTTTTCACAGAGGCAGGTTTTTGGCTCAAAACCCAGTACAGTATGTTCAGAACATGTCTAGGAATAGAGAAAGAGAGAGAGAGAGAGAGAAACCGAGAGAGCGAGGGAGCTGAATGAGGCATAAGAGGAAGACAATTTATAGAGACTGAAATAAAGAGTTGTGTGTGTGTGTGTGTGTGTTGTCTCTGGTATAGATTCGTTTTTTTCTTCTCTATTGTCTTTCGTTCTTCCCAGGTGTACTTTCCCTGCGATAGGTGTGTTTGTGTACAGACCCTGCCAATTTCTTTGTCTCTCTTTACCTTCCAACAACTTTAATTCCACCTTAGCACCAAACCACAAAACCACAGCCATGGCATTTTACATAAATATACCTCAAATTGATGGCTCTACTGTCAGACACATGGATTTAATAAAGCTGGTCATAAAGCTCTGTGTAACAATAAGGTCAGTCTTTGGGGGGGGGGTTTACGTTGTGCCCGGGAATGCAACAGGTCGTTCTTCTTAGGTGGCACTGCATGGGGCGTGTAGATAGGCACCTTTGCTGATTCTTTATTGTGGCGTGTCAACCGAGACACCCACCGGCGGAGACCTGTAATCCGCCAGCTCCCTTGGGGTCAAAGTTGAGGATCGTGAGCCAGCTAAATACCAACTCATTAGGCCTGGCCAAATGGGACTCTGGAGACATGAAACCCTTTAGAAGCGTGTGACAGACTGAGGGAGCCACAAGGGAAGGGGAGGGAGTAGGATAGAGGGAAGAGAGGCAGGAGAGGAGAGAAGGAGAAACAAACGAGGGGAGTGTGATAGATAGGAGAGGGAGAGAGGGACAGGCCAGGGATAGATAGAGAGGGAGTGGGAGATAGATGGAATGGTAGAGGGAAGAGAGAGAGAAAGAGAGAGGCAGAAGGAACATACCAGGGGGGGGGGGGGGGGTCGAGGGAGCAAGAGACACCCTCAGCATCTTATAACCCACTGGGCACACCCCCCCCCCCCACCCACCGTCCTTGGTCTGTCCTCATGTCTCTCCTCCGTCTTATCCACCTCCCCTCCCACCCTCTCTCGCTCTTCCACTTGCCTGATTTTACCTTTCCTTCTTCCCCTGTCATTTCCTGGAAGAATATATCTTATCATCCTCTGCCCCTTCACTCATAACTCCCTTCACCAGCTTCTCTTTAAATCTAATGAAGGTCATGTTTATTAAAAACATTCTTAGCAAGGTCACCGGTTAGCCTGTTGATTACTTCTTTGCAGAGAGAGCAGACGCTGTTAAATACCTCAGTGCTTCCTCCGAGCAGGCCAGCATTCATTGATTCCTTCCCCTCCCACCATCCATAGCCGCAGCATATGGGGAATGAAGAATGTCACCAATGACCCTCAGCAAATGTAATGTGATATGTATTTTAGAGTAGCAATTATTGATAGAAATAATATTGCTCCTTTGTATGCAGAGTGCTATGGGGCAAGGTTTGTTCCCAGTACAATTTCCACCACCAAATTACTTTCATGCAAAGACGATGCTGAGGTAATGCATCACATCCCCAATAAATTGGAATGCGATGTTCTTTATTTACAGCCACAAAGATCAGTAGGAAATGATGAATATTGCTTCTTGTGTGTCCTTATTTGGTGCAAAATGTAATGAGAAATACTAGTGCGTAAAGTAATTGTATTTCATCCAGGCAAACCCTTCAGACCATTTGTCTTAACTACTTAAAAGTAGCGTTGCATAACTAACTGCTGTGCTCAGTGTGAGGGAATTGGAGTACATTTTTTGTGTAAAAGAAAAAGAGGTATGTTTACGTGCTTAAAGCTCAGGGAGCCCTGTTTTTGTTCCGTTGTTCTCCTGGGACTTCCTTGGAGACAAGACAGATCACCTCGAGGGAATTTTTTTACAAAAAAAATGGTTGTTATATATATATATATATATATATATATATATATATATATATATATATAGAATAAGATAAATATCGTAACCGCCAGTCTGTCTGACAATGTATATATTACAAGTGCATCGAGCTGTACCTACAGTAGATGCTGTAGCATGAGGAAGACCTCTTTAACTACGTGAAATTCCAATTCTGTCAGACATGGAGTCACGGAGTGCCTTGAAAAGTAGTTTGCTTTGACAAAATTGAATTGAATCTTACTCTGTGTGAGTGTGTATACGATTGTGTGGGTATGAAGAGCGTGTGTGTGTTTGCGTGCGAGAGTGTGTGTGTGTGTGTGTGAATGTCCTTCTGTGTGTCAGGGGGCTAGTCAAGTCACCTTTAAGCTTATTAGGGAGGGTCCTGACTTATGGGTCATGAGATGCTTTGAGCACACCTGACTGTACATCACACTCCTGCTAATGGTGTGCCACAGTGCCGGCGGATGCCGTTTGGAGTAAGACAGGGACAGACAGTTCCTCCTAAGCCTTGTGCTGCTCTGGACAAGAGCAGAGAGTCTGGCAACACTTAGACGGCCAGAAAGAGAGACTGGACACGATCACGCTGTCTGTGGGCCCGTTTCCTTCATGGGCAGTGCAGTTATTAATGGCTACCGGTTATCTTGTTTTCCTCTGAGAGCGTTTTGAGCTGACCATGCTATATGATCATCACAGAAGATTCATGTCGGAGCTGAACGTGCAATACGACCGTCAACACAAGATGCAGGGGTTCTTTGGAGGGGAAATATAAGGACATCCATTCATGTTGTAAAACCCATTAGGACTGTAAGCCGTTGACAACCAAGACAAATAGATATGGGGAGGAGTTCAAGGATGTAAACCCTCTATGCTAATGTCTGGATAGATAACGCGGCTACAGAGTTCCGTCCAGTATTTACAGCTGAAACTGCTCATGCAGGCCAGGATATTCATTATCCATTCATACAGCTGTGTGTTTGACAGTAATCTCTGGGGAGCCACAGCGTACAGCAACTCTGACCTGTATTCTAATCATCTTCTCCCAACGCCATTTCCCTAACCCCTATACCTCTCTACAGCCATGATACCACAGGGCCCATTTAACATAGGCAACAAACAATGCACTCCATGCCAGTGGAAGACCATAAAACTCCTGTATATGAGAGGCCCGGGGAGTGACAACACAAGCTGACTGGTGTTAGGGACAACGGATGGAATGCTAGCCTGGAATGATTGAACCCGTATGTATGGTTTGTCGTGCGGATGACTGGATTTAGCCGTATCCCCTTCGAACTGAGTGGAGAACCTGTGTCTGTACTGGTGTGTGCTGGTTTCATACGGTTTGAACTAGATGAATCCCTATGGCCTGCGGACTGAGTACAGCACCTGTGTGGTTTTTACTGGTTTCATATGGTCTGTACTGGTTTCATATGGGCTGTACTGGTTTCATATGGTCTGTACTGATTTCATATGAGCTGTACTGGTTTCATATGGTCTGTACTGGTTTCATATGGGCTGTACTGGTTTCATATGGTCTGTACTGGTTTGTACTGGTTTCATACGGTCTGTACTGGTTTCATACGGTCTGTACTGGTTTTCATACGGTCTGTACTGGTTTTCATACGGTCTGTACTGTTTTCATACGGTCTGTACTGGTTTCATACGGTCTGTACTGGTTTCATACGGTCTGTACTGGTTTCATATGGTCTGTACTGGTTTCATATGGTCTGTACTGGTTTCATACGGTCTGTACTGTTTTCATACGGTCTGTACTGGTTTCATACGGTCTGTACTGGTTTCATATGGTCTGTACTGGTTTCATACAGTCTGTACTGGTTTCATATGGTCTGTACTGGTTTCATACAGTCTGTACTGGTTTCATATGGTCTGTACTGGTTTCATACAGTCTGTACTGGTTTCATATGGTCTGTACTGGTTTCATACGGTCTGTACTGGTTTCATATGGTCTGTACTGGTTTCATATGGTCTGTACTGGTTTCATATGGTCTGTACTGGTTTCATACAGTCTGTACTGGTTTCATACGGTCTGTACTGGTTTCATATGGTCTGTACTGGTTTCATACGGTCTGTACTGGTTTCATATGGTCTGTACTGGTTTCATACGGTCTGTACTGGTTTCATACGGTCTGTACTGTTTTCATACAGTCTGTACTGGTTTCATATGGTCTGTACTGGTTTCATACAGTCTGTACTGGTTTCATATGGTCTGTACTGGTTTCATACAGTCTGTACTGGTTTCATATGGTCTGTACTGGTTTCATACAGTCTGTACTGGTTTTATATGGTCTGTACTGGTTTCATACAGTCTGTACTGGTTTCATATGGTCTGTACTGGTTTCATACAGTCTGTACTGGACTCAGCCACTTGCCCTTTGTGCTGTATCGGGGAAACATATTCAAGAGTCTTTCTCCCTGTGAAAAAGGGTGAGGCCATTAGGTTTCATGGCAGGTTCTGCCCATAGGCTTAACTGGGGTAGGCAGTAGTAATATCCACCTTAATTATGCAACAGGCCGGGTTCGGGTGAGCCATTTTTCACTCATTCGGGCTGAAGTCTGGCTCTGTCTGAATGGTATATTGAGGATAGTGTTAAATATTTCTCTTTCTACCCTCCCTCTACTACCGTCCCCTAGATACAGTATATCCTCTAGCCCTACTATATTGCCTTCTCTTTCACTTTCCAGCCACTGTGGCTATCTGGCTCACTGGCTCACTCCTATATTTGCTCTCTCTATTCCACGACTGCTACTGTTCATTTTTGTTTGTCCCCCCCCCCCCCCTTTTCCCCCAAACTGATCACTTCATTGTGATCCCCCTTTTTTTGTGCATTTCTTCCTCAGATGATGAGTCGGCATCAAAAGGAGGGTTGCGAAAATGGAATTAGATAGAGAGTGAGAGAACAAGGCAGGAAGAAGCTGTTGGTTTGGGCGGTGTGAGGAGAACATTACGTCAGCAAGCCTTCTGGTTCAAAGCAATGACATTAGCCACGGACGCTAGGAGAAATAACAGGCTCTAGGAGACGGATGGCCAGATGCTGATTGTGTATGCACGTTGCTCTGCGCGTTAGTGATCTGGAGAGAGTGTGTTTTCGACTGTGTGTATTTGTGTGTGCCCCAAGGGAGAGGGAGGGTTAATTAAAGAGAGTGAATGGAAAGGGGGGTTGAGAAGGAAGGGGGATGGGGGGGGGGGGTTGGCACGCTAAGCGACTTCAAAATGATTCATTGCTTTACATCTCCTTACGTTTCGCGTACAGTCCCATAGCCTGATTCTACTGCACGGAGCATTACCCCACCTCAACCACAATTGTTAAATAAAAAATGTGCATACACACACCTACCTCGACTTAACTCTTCCTTCCCCCACATTTTTATTTGTATTGTAATTTAGCCCAGTCCGTTTAGATGTACAGTACCCGTTGGTGGTTTATGGCTGCAAATACCTATAGCTTAGCTTTAAAGCTCTCTAATGGTGTGGGACCGAACCATGAATCAGCTCCTGGGGTAATGAATTCTGATGTCCCGTAGGGGGGAGGGTTGAGTTCAAGGGGTGAGCACTCCTACTCTAGTCCCTAAGCAGTGAGCTTATGTTCCTCTGTAGTTCACTGTACTTGGCTTTACGCTTACACTGACCTTAATTGATGTTGATCGATCGTATGGTAGGTGATGCAGGCCTCCCCTTCACATTTCATTCCCCCCCCCCCCCGCCTAGCGCAATCTCTCTGCCCCACTGCGACTCTCTCTCTCTCTTTCGCTCTCTCTTTCTCTTTCTCTCTCTCTCTCTCTCTCTCCCCCTTCCCTTTTGAAACCTGCTCTTTGTAGATGAGGCACAGTGGAAAGCTCCCCTTTTCCCATTACGCCTAAACTCCCCCCTCTCTTCCTCTTGATAGTTTTTCAATAGTATCCCTCGCCACTGCAGCTCCTACTTACTTCTATGCGTATCATTGCTCCTCTCCTCACTAATTTATCCTTTCTTCTCCCCTCTCCACTTCAGGTCCCTCTTCGCCTGTGAACCGCCGCCACCCCTCCGCCCACCAAACTGCGCCCCCCCCTCCTCCCTCCCCCATGGCGGCCAAGCCTGTCCTCTCCCTCCTGTTGGCCGTGCTGGCCTGCACGGGGCCCGCTCGCTCCTCCCCTCCCCTCCTGCTCCGCCCCCGGGAGAGAGAGAGGGACTTGGGCGTTGTCAACATCGCTGTGGTCCACTCGGGCTCCTCCCTGCTCCCGGAGACGGCCGCTGCTGGGGGAACGGGCGCAGCGGGCGGGCCGGGGGGGCCTCAGGGAAGGGGGGCCTCATCGTCATTGGCCACGGTGTCGGCATCTGCCACGCTGGCGTCTGCATCGGCGGCTCTGGTGGGAGACAGCGTGATGACGCAGTATGGCCCGGCCAACGTGATCTACCTGACGGTGAACGAGAGCAGCCCGGCGAGCCTTCTTCTGCAGCTGTGTGAGCTGCTGGCCACCACGCCGCTCCAGGGCCTGGTGTTCGAGGAGGAGAGGCCCCCGCCACACAACCAGGCTCCCCTGGCCCCCATGATGGAGTTTGTCTCGGCCCAGACCGGAGTGCCCGTTGTGGCCGTGGGAGGAGGGGCCGGCCTGGGCAGGGAGCCACAGGTAACTACCTGGCTGTGACCTTTCCCTTGTTAATGGACTTCAAGTAATCAACCATTCTGTCGTGGCAGAATAATTGAATTTTCCACAATAAGTCCTGAGTTACTGTGTGTTTGAAGCCTTACTAATTTGGCACATGACGTCTTCATTTTCTGCTTGTAAACTGGGTTTCTGGTTGAGAAGACATCATAAAACCAGATTGCAACCATCTGGTCTCTGTTACAACCAGGTAAAGAGGCGTCATGGGGAAAGACGTTGTATTTTGGTTGCTATCTGGTTGCTCAAAAGATGTTCACAAAACGTCCTCCTTATACAACTAGTATTGAACTGCATTGTTGGTTAAGGTTCTTGTAAAGTAAGCATTTCACGGTCTACACCTGTTGTATTCGGCGCATGTAACAAATAGAATTTGATTTGATTTGATCTTTGCAACAATGTTTGCCCGCTGTATACAGTGTGGTCTGATTAGGAGAACACTACTTCACTTCTCGAGGGCCACAGTCCTGCTGCTTTTTGTGTCTGCCTAGTACTTACTATAATTGAACAATTAATGTCACTGATTGCTGGCAAGGTTCAACACTTGGTCTCCAAAGGTCAAACTCAGCCGCTGATGAAACAGACAACAGAGAGAGTGGTTGCACAACCTTTACCTTTAGAGACTCTCTCAATGGCACCTCCTGTCTAAGTGTACTTATGTGCTTATTCGCCACGCAGTCCCATTTAGGATAAGGGCACCCAACCCTTAAAGGCAACCCAGACCTTTTGCCTAGCACCTTTAATCAGTCTTTCTTCTCAAACCCAAATGTATAATTTCATGCTTAACCTATTTTTGTACACATATCCAACTGTGAACCTGTCGACAATTAGAGGCTCCGTTCAAGTCTCACTTGGCTTTGTTAATTGTGCACAGTGCATTCAGGAAGCATTCACACCCCTTGACTTGTTCCACATTTTGTGACGTTACAGCCTTATTTTAAAACAGATTTTAAAAAAGGTTTCTCGTCAATCTATACACAATACCCCATAATTACGAAGCGAAAACAAGTTTTTAGAAATGTTTGCTAATTTATATAAAAAACTAAAACAGAAATAGCTTCTTTAATAGCTTCTTTACGTAAGTATTCAGACCCTTTGCAGACCCTTTGATATGAGACTCGAAATTGAGCTCCGGTGCATCCTGTTTCCATATATCATCCGTAAAACGTTTCTGCAACTTGATTGTCTGTGTAAGGTCCCACAGTTGACAGTGCATGTCAAAAACCAAGCTATAAGGTCGAAGTAATTGTCTGTAGAGGTCAGAGACAGGATTGTGTCGAGGCACAGATCTGGGGAAGGGTACCAAAAAAATGTCTGCAGCATTGAAGGTCCCCAAGAACACAGTGGCTTCCAGCATTCTTAAATGGAAGAAGTGTGGAACCTAAAGGACTCTCAGACCATGAGAAACAAGATTCTCTGGTCTAATGAAACCAAGATTGATCTCTTTGGCCTGAATGCCAAGTGTCACGTCTGGAGGAAACAATGCACCATCCCTACGGTGAAGCATGGTGGTGGCAGCATCATGTTGTGGTTATGTTTTTCAGCAGCAGGGACTGGGAGACTAGTCAGGATGGAGGGAAAGAGGAACGGAACAAAGTACAGAGATCCTTGATGAAAACCTGCTCCAGAGCGCTCAGACTGGGGCGAAGGTTCACCTTCCAACAGGACAACGACCCTAAGCACACAGCCAAGAAAGACAATGCAGGAGTGGCTTCGGGACAAGTCTCTGAATGTCCTTGAGTGGCCCAGTCAGAGCCCGGACTTGAACCTGATCGAACATCTCCGGAAAGACCTGAAAATAGCTGTGCAGAGATGCTCCCCATTCAACCTGATAGAGCTTGCGAGGATCTGCAGAGAAGAATGGGAGAAACTCCCCAAATACAGGGGTGCCAAGGTTGTAGTGTCATACCCAAGAAAACTCGAGGTTGTAATCGCTGCCAAAGGTCCTTCAACAAAGTACTGAATAAAGGGTCTGAATACTTATGTAAATGTGATATTACACTTGATAATTTTAATACATTTGCAAACATTTCTGAGATACAGCTTTTGCTCTGTCATAATGGGGTATTGTGTGTAGATTGATGAGGGGAAAAAGCAATTTAATCAATTTCAGAATAAGGCTGTAATGTAACAAAATGTGGAAAAAGTCAAGGGGTCTGAGTACTTTCCGAATGCACTGTAGCTCTCTGAAAAAATGTATATAGTGAGTGAGTTCAACAGGGGTCATTTACATATGCTTAGTGCATAGTTCCTTCTAAATTGTATCTCCCTGTTCAGAGATGGGCTTCATTTCTGTTACATGTATTTGAAATACATATTTAAATGACTTTTGAGTAACTGTCCTGATGTACAATCCAATGTATTTTGTAACAAGATACTTTAGAGTAGTGCACATATATATATTTTGTTTACCCTAGCACTGCACAGTAATCAACTAACCATCAATATTTGTTTATTTGAATAAACTGTGTCGTGCTAGGGAAAAAAAACTTCATGTGTACTACTTGCGGTCCACGGGATCGAGTTTGGGACAATACCAAAATACTTTTCTGTACCATTTTTTAAAGCGGTACACAATTTTGTCCCGTCCCCCCCATCACCCCAAATTTGCTGCATCGGTATCAGAAGTCTGACGGCACTCGGGTGTGATAAGAGTGTCTGATAAATGACCAAAAATGGAAAGAATGAGCACTCGCATAACACACTGGGTATTATTCTAATGAGCTCTGCCCACAAACAAGGCCATATTTAATTAAAATACTAATTGTTTGGGAGTAGAGCTCATTAGAAAACAATACCCAATGTGCTTTGCAAGTGTTCATTTTTATAAATGCACATTTTGGTCGTTTAGCAGACGCTCTTATCCAGAGCGTCTCACAGCAGTCCGTACATTCAGCTAAGGTAGATAAGCAACCACATCAAAGTCATAGCAAGTAAAACATTTCTGTAATCGTTACTGAGAATGTTGTTGTTGTTAATGGGGCTACTTGCACGTATTTGATTGAAATACATTACTTGGCAAAAGTATTTTGTTTTTGACTTTGATAGGTTGTATTTTCTAACAAGAAACATTTGTAAGTATCTTTGCCCATCTCTGGCTCTGTTATTTTATCTGTCTTATGTACAAGGGTCTAGAAACCTTATCCTCTCCTTAAACCTTTCAGTACACTGTCTTCCCTTCCTCCATCTGTTCTTATCCAAATCTAATCTAAAAGAACTGGACAATTGTAGGTTTTCCTCATGTCACTTTTACCTGTCCAATCTGGTCAGATCAGTGATGATGAAAGAAAGGAGACAAGGAGAGGAAGGCTAGTCTGTTTCATAAACAATCATGGCCTACAGTACAATACAGAATTTCAAATCAAATAAAATAATTTGCTGTTAGATGTAGACTAACAGTGAAATGCTTACTTATGGGGCCGTTTCTAACAATGCAGAGGTAAAGATAAGATTGCCATTTTTATAAAAATGGAAATGGTGGCACGGTGAATAACGAATCATTTAATTTAACCCACATCTGGTTTAAAACCCCCCAAATCAAATCAAAACACAGGGACATACTGGTTGTGTTCCAAATGACACGCTATCCCCTACATAGTGCACTACTTCTAAGCAGGGCTCTGGTCAAAAGTAGTGCACTGTAAAGGGAATAGGTTGCCATTTGGGACATACTGTTGGACTGTACTGGAAAGACTTCACAGAGGACCCTGTCACATGTCTGCACAAGACAGACAAAGAGAAAAGAACAAGAAAGGGAAGAAGGCTATTGAGACTGGAATCCAATTAAAATGGCCATATCGATGTTTGCGTGGTGTCTTTGGGTTAAGACTACTACTACCTTCGCGTGTAGTTGTTACTCTGAAAACAGGAAGCTTTGAAAGGAGTCCACCTGGTGGGTAGCAGCAGTAAGAAGGGTTTTTATACTACCCATAGACATTGGGTAATTCTAGGCCTATTTAACCATGGGTAAAATTGCTATGGCATGAATGTAAGCCACTGAATAGGTAAGAAAGTTGATGCACCACAACTTTAATGGGTCTTTCTAACCAACGTTTAAATAGGCCTCCATCATGACTAAGCCCCTGCAGTGCGTGTAGGATTGAATTAAGCTCACATTGTCATTCCTATTTTACATTACTCTTAACATGGACTATGTTCAGAAGGAAGAATCTGTGTTCTTGTATGACGCGTTGAGATACTACTTCCTCGTTTCAGAATGTTTTCTCCCTATTGAACACAACACTGGACTCCACTGTATTCATAAAGCGTCTCAGCGTAGGAGTGCTGATCTAGGATCATGTCTCTCCTGTCCATGTATCGTACTCGTTATGATCTAAAAGGCTGAACTGATTGTATATCAGCACTCCTACTCTGAGACTCATTGTGAATGCGAGGCCTTGATTCCTCCTCTATCCTCCTGACACACAGCAATTCATTTGTGTCCTCTCTAGTGGACATCCGTTCTTGGTCCATATCTCTGAGGCCATACAAGCCACTGTATTAAGTCCTGTTGTCCATTTGAGAGGACATTCTGGGCTTTTCAATGGTATCACATGTATGGGGATGTGACCTTGACAATTTTATCTTCCTGGTTCTTAGAAAAATTGCTGCTGTGAAAATGAGCACATTTTATGGAAATTTTGTAAGAAGTGTGTGTAATTATAAATTATAATTTTTGTGAGTTTGATATTCAAATTGCTTCTAGTAAGTGAATATCTCAGGAATAGTTAAGTGAGTTGTCAGGACCGTGTAATACTTTTTTCACGTGAAATAAGAGCTAAAATAAGAGGTTATCAAGAAATGTCCTCTGCAGTGGACACCTGGATGCCGAAGCTAGGTTTTTCAGCTACTGTACCCATTGACTATAATATAACAATTTAGCACTTTAAAAGATAAATAACAATATTTTTTTCCCAATTCTTTCTTGGTAACATGTCCCCCCCCCCCGGAATATTTTTATTGATGTAAAAAAATATATACATATTTCAGGAGGCAATAGTAGAAAAATAACTCTGTTCACATACCACCTCCCCATTTCGCTCAGCTTCAAATAAATGTCTTCCCACTCGAACACAACCCTCAGGTAGACAGTTCACTGCGACCTCTTTCTCTGTCCCTCTCCTGGTCCTGAAAAAACCGTTTAACTCTTTAACAAACCGTTTTCTCCCTGTTGTCCTCCCCCAGGAGAGCGGCTCCATCTACCTCCAGTTCACCTGCTCCACAGCCATGCAGCTGGACGTGATCTTCGAGGTGCTGGAGGAGTTCGACTGGACCTCCTTTTCCGTGGTGGCTACGCGTCACCACGGCTACGAGGACTTCCTGGCCATGGTGGAGAGCCTGACGGACGGATCCTTCATCGGCTGGGAGAAGAAGGGCGTGGTTATGCTCAACGTCACCGACGACCCAGGAGGGACGCGCACACGCAGGCTGCTCAAGGAGAACGAGGCGCAGGTGAGACGGCTACAGCCTTTTTAAAAAGTTGCTGTACTTTTTTTATGGTACAGAAGCAGAGGGAGATACTGATGAAGAGGGGAGACACAGGAAGAACAGACGCTGTGGATTGAACCCAGGTCTCCGGTGGGGAGGCATGTGCAGTTGAAGTCGGAAAATGACTTACACCTTCGCCAAATACATTTAAACTCAGTTTTTCCACAATTCCTGACATTTAATCCTAGTAAAAATTCCCTGTCTTAGGTCAGTTAGGATCACCACCTTATTTTAAGGATGTGAAATGTCAGAATAATAGTAGAGAGAATGATTTATTTCAGCTTTTATTTCTTTCATCACATTCCCAGTGGGTCAGAAGTTGACATACACTCAATTAGTATTTGGAAGCATTGCCTTTACATTTTTTACTTAGGTTGAAAACTCCAACCTAAGTGTATGTAAAGTTCCGACTTCAACTGTATATGTGCTAGCAGTGGGCGTGTTACCACTATCCCACAGGGTCTCCACTGGGGACCCTTTTATTCCCTCTTCTTAATCATTTAGTCATGTTCATTTCTTTAGACAGGTGTAATGGAATTTTTATGTTTGTGCTTTTCTTATGACTCATTTCTGTGTTCTATTCATGTGCTGTTCTGTAAACCAATTTCTGTGTTCATGCAAAAGTAGCTGCAATTTGGCAGTACGCCCAGAGCTTGTTTTGCGAACGAACGAAAGATATCTCAGTTTCAAGGTCTCTGCTAAGAGAGAAGAAGCCTCGTGAGGTGTTGGTCTGTCACGTGTTATGAACCAGTATTGGTCTGTCACATGAATGAAACAAAACGGTAATGACGATTGAATTATGCTAAATCATGCAAATATAACTTGTCTTTGTATAGCTGTATATAAGTCAACTGCAGGGACTGCCCAGGCAGAGCTCCCGATGGACGTGTGCTATGGTGCATTGAGTTGGTTGGAACCACTCCAGCGCTCTGACAAATAAAGAATGATTCGTTTAAGATTGACTTTGAGGGTCCCCGTGTAAGAATTTCCACGACACACGGTTGAAGGTAGAAGGGAGACGGGGAGAGAATAGCTGTGGGACTGGGAGTTGATCCCACACTGAAAGGGTAAAAATGCAGTTGTGTATCCACCCCAGTCCTTGCGCAATCCCAGTCTGCGCTAAAAAGTCCATAGGCCATCAGACTGTATAGATGTGCTGCAGATGGTAAGTCAACCCGCGACGCCAGCCACAGGACTGCGGGGGACCTTTGTTGTGTTTCATGCCGTCGTCCTGTCTTTGCGGTCCTTTCATTGCAGTGTACCTGTACTGCAGGACAGTGTTTCTCCACCTTGTTCCCGGGGACCCTGCTGTGCAGTCTATGCCGGATTTCATTCCTGCTAAGAATTAATTAGACACTAATTAGTACAGAATCGTCTTGGTATCCAATTACCCGAAAGACACTCCAATCACCTGTCTTGGAAAATAAGCTAAGATATTCTGCCAGTTTTTCAGAATAGTTCATAAATGAACTGGAATACTTCAAATAGTTCAACCTGGGACATTGAATTCAGTCTTTTCTTCCATATAATGGAAACCCTGCTGTTGATGGTCTTTTTGATATATATGTAAATAAGAAATAGGAGAATGGACAAAGAGAAAAATAAATGATGTAACGATATGAAATTTCACCCCCAAAAACTGTCCACTGCTGTAGTCTGAGTGGGAAATGGTCTGAATTGAAATGTTTTCAAAGAGGGCAGTGAACGGGGTCAGCAATCCCCCCAAACTGACATCATTTGACCTAGTTTGGTCCAACAAGACTCCCACTTAACCCCCCCCCCCCCCCCCCCCCCCCACACTTCCAGGTGCGTCTCCTCTACTGCTCCCAGGAGGAGGCCGCACTGATCTTCAAGGCTGCCTGGGCCTCGGGTCAGGCCGGACACTCCCACATGTGGTTCGCCGTGGGGCCAGCCCTGTCCGGCCTCGGCCTGGAGGGCCTCCCCAAGGCCCTGTTCGCAGTGCGGCCGCAGGGCTGGAGGGACGAGCCCCGCAGGAGGATCGCCAAAGGGGTGTCTGTGCTGACCCACGGAGCCATGGCTTTGAGGAAGGAGTACGGCTGGGCCCGAGGGCCACACTACTTCGCGGGCAACTGCCAGACAGATGGCAACCAGACACAGAGGGTGCCAGACAGGATCAGGTGAGGAGAGCGGAGGTGCTCCTTCAGAACTCTCAGGGGGGAGAACTGCTCAGCTGTGGCAGAGGAGTGTCACATACTGCTGCTGGCTGCTTTTCCCTCTCTATCTCTTTCTCTCTCTCTGCTCTCTCTCTCTCTCTGCTCTCTCTCTCTCTCTGCTCTCTCTCTCTCTGCTCTCTCTCTCTGCTCTCTCTCTCTCTCTTTCTCTCTCTCTGCTCTCTCTCTCTGTTCTCTCTGCTCTCTCTCTCTGCTCTCTCTCTCTCTCGGCTCTCTCTCGGCTCTCCCTCTGCTCTCTCTCTCTCTCTCTCTCTCTCTCTCTCTCTCTTTCTCTCAATCTCTCTCGCTCTCTCTCGTTCTCTCTCTGCTCTTTCTCCCCCTCCCTCTCTCTTTCTGTCTCTGTCTATATCTGCCCCTTCCTCTTTCCTTATCTCTCTCTCTCTCTCTGCCTTTCTCTGTCATCGCTGATTATCTCTCTGTGTCTGTCTCGCCCCCCCCCTCTCCCCCCCTTGTCTGCCTCTCTCTCCCCATCAACAGCTGAAACACTTCAACCCCTCTCCCTCTCTTTCTCGCCCTCATGTTCCCTCTCTCTCCCTGTCTAGTTCTCAGTTGTGTATGAGAAGTCTCTGTATCTCCCTCCGTCTGTCTTTTGCTGCCTGTCAACCGTGTCTCATAGGTGACTCCTCCAAGTCCCTCTCGTGTCACTCAGTCAGTACATTTGTCTGAAAGATACATGAGCCATGGGTACATGCTGTATGTCTGTGTCCGTCCGTATGCAGTATGTGTCAGAATAAAGTAATGAGCCATGAATCACAACCAGAACATGAGTCATGTTCCTGTGTTGTAGAGATACATGAACCATGCTAACTTGTGAATCAAGTTAAAGATACATGACTTATGTCCATATGAATCAAGTTAAAAAGTGCAAGACTTGTTGCGTTCATGTAAATTAAGTTAAAGATACAGTTGAAGTCGGAAGTTTACATACACCTTAGCCAAATACATTTCAACTCCGTTTTTCACAATTCCTGACATTTAATCCTAGTAACAATTCCCTGTCTTTATTTTAAGAATGTGAAATGTCAGAATAATAGTAGAGAGAATGATTTATTTAGGCTTTTATTTCTTTTATCACATTCCCAGTGGGTCAGAAGTTTACATACACTCAATTAGTATTTGGTAACATTGCCTTGAAATTGTTTAACTTGGCTCAAACGTTTCGGGTAGCCTTTCAAATCAAATGTATTTATATAAACCTTCTTACATCAGCTGATATATCAAAGTCCTGTACAGAAACCCAGCCTAAAACCCCAAACAGCAAGCAATGCAGGTGTAGAAACACAGTGGCTAGGAAAAACTCTCTAGAAAGGCCAAAACCTAGGAAGAAACCTAGAGAGGAACCAGGCTATGAGGGGTGGCTAGTCCTCTTCTGGCTGTGCCGGGTGGAGATTATAACAGAACATGGCCAAGATGTTCAAATGTTCATAAATGACCAGCATGGTCAAATAATAATAATCACAGTAGTTGTCGAGGGTGCAACAAGTCAGCACCTCAGGAGTAAATGTCAGTTGGCTTTTCATAGCCGATCATTGAGAGTATCTCTACCGCTCCTGCTGTCTCTAGAGAGTTCAAAACAGCAGGTCTGGGACAGGTAGCACGTCCGGTGAACAGGTCAGGGTTCCATAGCCGCAGGCAGAACAGTTGAAACTGGAGCAGCAGCACGGCCAGGTAGACTGGGGACAGTAAGGAGTCCTCATGCCAGAATTAGAGAGATAATTAGAGAGAGCATACTTAAATTCACACAGGACACCGGATAAGACAGGAGAAATACCCCAGATATAACAGACTGACCCTAGCCCCCCGACACTTAAACTAGTGCAGCATAAATACTGGAGGCTGAGACAGGAGGGGTCAGGAGACTGTGGCCCCATCCGATGATACCCCCAGACAGGGCCAAACAGGCAGGATATAACCCCACCCACTTTGCTGAAGCACAGCCTCCACCCCACTAGAGGGATATCTTCAACCACCAACTTACCATCCTGAGACAAGGCCGAGTATAGCCCACGAAGATCTCCGCCCCGGCACAACCCAAGGGGGGCGCCAACCCAGACAGGAAGACCACATCAGTGACTCAACCCACTCAAGTGATGCACACCTCCTAGGGACGGCATGGAAGACCACCAGTAAGCCAGTGACTCAGCCCCTGTAATAGGGTTAGAGGCAGAGAATCCCAGTGGAGAGAGGGGAACCGGCCAGGCAGAGACAGCAAGGGCGGTTCGTTGTTCCAGAGCCTTTCCGTTCACCTTCACACTCCTGACTACACTCAATCATATGACCTACTGAAGAGATGAGTCTTCAGTAAAGACTTAAAGCTTGAGACCGAGTCCGTGTCTCTCACATGGGTAGGCAGACCATTCCATAAAAATGGAGCTCTATAGGAGAAAGCCCTTCCTCCAGCTGTTTGCTTCGAAATTCTAGGGACAATTAGGAGGCCTGCATCTTGTGACCGTAGCGTACGTGCAGGTATGTACGGCAGAACCAAATCGGAAAGATAGGTAGGAGCAAGCCCATGTAATGCTTTATAGGTTAGCAGTAAAGCCTTGAAATCAGCCCTTGCCTTTAACAGGAAGCCAGTGTAGGGAGGCTATCACTGGAGTAATATGATCACATTTTTTGGTTATAGTCAGGATTCTAGCAGGCATATTTAGCACTAACTGAAATGTATTTAGTGCTTTATCCGGGTAGCTGGAAAGTTGAGCATTGCAGTAGTCTAACCTAGAAGTAACAAAAGCACGGATTAATTTTTCTGCATCATTTTTGGACAGGAAGTTTCAGATTTTTGCAATGTTACGTAGATGGAAACAATCTGTCCTTGAAACAGTCTTCATATGTTCATCAAAAGAGAGATCAGGGTCCAGAGTAACACCGAGGTCCTTCACAGTTTTATTTGAGACGACTGTACAACCATCAAGATTAATTGTCAGATTCAACAGAAGATCTCTTTGTTTCTTGGGACCTAGAACAAGCATCTCTGTTTTGTCCGAGTTTAAAAGTAGAACGTTTGCAGCCATCCACTTCCTTATGTCTGAAACACAGGCTTCTAGCGAGGGCAATTTTGGGGCTTCACCATGTTTCATTGAAATGTACAGCTGTGTGTCATCCGCATCGCAGTGAAAGTTAACATTATGTTTTCAAATGACATCCCCAAGAGGTAAAATATATAGTGAAAACAATAGTGGTCCTAAAACAGAACCTTGAGGAACACCGAAATGTACAGTTGATTTGTCAGAAGACAAACAATTCACAGAGACAAACTGATATCTTTCCGACAGATACGATCTAAACCAGGCCAGAACTTGTCAGTGTACACCAATTTGGGTTTCCAATCTCTCCAAAGGAATGTGGTGATCGATGGTATCAAATGCGGCTCTAAGGTCTAGGAGCAGGTGGACAGATGCAGAGCCTCGGTCTGACGCCATTATAAGGTCATTTACCACCTTCACAAGTGCAGTCTCAGTGCTATGATGGGGTCTAAAACCAGACTGAAGCATTTCGTATACATTGCTTGTCTTCAGCAAGGCAGTGAGTTGCTGCGCAACAGATTTTTCAACCATTTTTGAGAGGAATGGAAGATTCGATATAGGCCGATAGTTTAAAAAATATATTTTCTGGGTCAAGGTTTGGCTTTTTTCAAGAGAGGCTTTATTACTGCCACTTTTAGTGAGTTTGGTTCTCATCCGGTGAATAGAGAGCCATTTATTATGTTCAACATAGGAGGGCCAAGCACAGGAAGCAGCTCTTTCAGTAGTTTAGTTGGAATAGGGTCCAGTATGCAGCTTGAAGGTTTAGAGGCCATGATTATTGTCATCATTGTGTCCTAGGTCCTGGCAGAGTTGTGCAGACTCAGGACAACTGAGCTTTGGAGGAATACGTAGATTTGAACAGGAGTCCGTAATTTGCTTTCTAATAATCATGATCTTTTCCTCAAAGAAGTTCATGTATTTATTACTGCTGAAGTGAAAGCCATCCTCTCTTGGGTAATGCTGCTTTTTAGTTAGCTTTCCGACAGTATCAAAAATAAATTTCGGATTGTTCTTATTTTTAGGTTGGATTAGGTTAGGTTGGAAAAATAGGATGATCGAGCAGCAGTGAGGGCCTTTTCAAGCTAGTCGGAAGACTTCCAGTTTGGTGTGGCGCCATTTCAGTTCCATTTTTCTGGAAGCTTGCTTCAGAGCTTGGGTATTTTCTGTATACCAGGGAGCTAGATTCTTATGACAAATGTTTTTAGTTTTTTGGGGTGCAACTGCATCTAGGGTATTGCGCAAGGTTAAATTGAGTTCCTCAGTTAGGTGGTTAACTGTTTTTTGTCCTCTGACGTCCTTGAGTTGGCAGAGGGAGTCTGGAAGGGCATCAAGGAATCTTTGGGTTGTCTGACAATTTATAGCACGACTTTTGATGCTCCTTGGTTGGGGTCTGAGCAGATTATTTGTTGTGATTGCAAACTAAATAAAATGATGGTCCGATAGTCCAGGATTATGAGGAAAAATATTAATATCCACAACATTTATTCCACAGGACAAAACTAGGTCCAGAGTATGACTGTGGCAGTGAGTAGGTCCAGAGACATTTTGGACAAAAACCCACTGAGTCGATGATGGCTCCGAAAGCCTTTTGGCTTTCGGAGCCATCATCGTCTGTGGACAAAGCCATCAAAGTCTGTGGACTTTTCCATGTGAATATTAAAGTCACCAAAAATTTGAATATTATCTGCTATGACTACAAGGTCCGATAGGAATTCAGGGAACTCAGTGAGGAATGCTCTATATGGCCCAGGAGGCCTGTAAAAAGTAGCTATAAAAAGTGATTGAGTAGGCTGCATAGATTTCATGACTAGAAGCTCAAAAGATGAAAACTTTATTATTATTTTTTATTTTATTGAAAGTTGCTATCGTAAATGTTAGCAACACCTGCGCCTTTGCGGGGTGCACGGGGGATATGGTCACTAGTGTAACCAGAAGGTGAGGCCTCATTTAACACAGTAAATTCATCAGGCTTAAGCCATGTTTCAGTCAGGCCAATCACATCAAGATTATGATCAGTGATTAGTTCATTGACTGTAACTGCCTTTGAAGTGAGGGATCTAACATTAAGTAGCCCTATTTTGAGATGTGAGGTATCACAATATCTTTCAACAATGGCAGGAATGGAGGAGGTCTTTATTCTAGTGAGATTGCTAAGGCGAACACCGCCACGTTTAGTTTTTCCCAACCTAGGTCGAGGCAGAGACACGGTCTCAATGGGGATAGCTGAGCTGACTACACTGACTGTGCTAGTGGCAGACTCTACTATGCTGGCAGGCTGGCTAACAAATCAAATCACATGTATTTATATAGCCCTTCGTACATCAGCTGATATCTCAAAGTGCTGTACAGAAACCCAGCCTAAAACCCCAAACAGCAAGCAATGCAGGTGAAGAAGCACGGTGGCTAGGAAAAACTCCCTAGAAAGGCCGAAACCTAACAGCCTGCTGCCTGGCCTGCACCCTATTTCATTGTGGAGCTAAGGGAGTTAGAGCCCTGTCTATGTTCGTAGATAAGGTGAGAGCACCCCTCCAGCTAGGATGGAGTCCATCACTCCTCAACAGGCCAGGCTTGGTCCTGTTTGTGGGTGAGTCCCAGAAAGAGGGCCAATTATCTACAAATTCTAACTTTTGGGAGGGGCAGAAAACAGTTTTCAACCAGCGATTGAGTTGTGTGACTCTGCTGTAGAGCTCATCACTCCCCCTAACTGGGAGGGGGCCAGAGACAATTACTCGATGCCGACACATCTTTCTAGCTGATTTACACGCTGAAACTATGTTGCGCTTGGTGACCTCTGACTGTTTCATCCTAACATCGTTGGTGCCGACGTGGATAACAATATCCCTATACTCTCCACACTCGCCAGTTTTAGCTTTAGCCAGCACCATCTTCAGATGAGCCTTAACGTCGGTAGCCCTGCCCCCTGGTAAACAGTGGATGATCGCTGGATGATTCGTTTTAAGTCTAATACTGCGGGTAATGGAGTCGCCAATGACTAGGGTTTTCAATTTGTCAGAGCTAATGGTGGGAGCCTTCGGCGTCTCAGACCCCGTAACGGGAGGAGTAGAGACCAGAGAAGGCTCGGCCACTGTGTAACGGTCATCGTTGCATAAAGAAGTGAACCAAAGTGCAGCGTAGTAAGTGTTCATGATTTATTAATAGAACTGAACACTGAATAACAAAACAACAAAGACAACGACTGAAACCGAAACAGTTCTGTCTGGTGCAGACACACAAAATAGAAAATAACTACCCACAAAACACAGGTGGGAAAAGGCTACCTAAGTATGGTTCTCAATCAGAGACAACGATAGACAGCTGCCTCTGATTGAGAACCACACCCGGCCAAACACACAGAAATCGAAAACATAGAACACAAAACAGAGAATGCCCACCCCAACCCACGCCCTGACCAAACCAAAATAGAGACATAAAAAGGATCTCTAAGGTCAGGGCGTGACACTCTGACTCCGATTCGCTGCTTAATTGGGAGAATCGGTTGAACGTTTCTGTCGGCTGGATGGGCGACACCGGTTGAGCATTCCTACAGCATTTCTCTCCAGAAGCCATGAGACAGTTGTCCGGCTGTGGGGACTGTGCGAGGGGATTTATACTACTATCTGTACTTACTGGTGGCACAGACACCATTTCATACTTTCCTACACTGAAATTCCCCTTGCCTAACGATTGCGTCTGAAGCTGGGCTTGCAGCACAGCTATCTTCGCCGTAAGGCGATCGTTCTCCTGTATATTATGAGTACAGCGACTGCAATTAGAAGGCATCATGTTAATGTTACTACTTAGCTTCGGCTGTTGGAGGTCCTGACGAACCATGTCCAGATAAAACGTCAGGAGTGAAAAAGTTGAATGAAAAAAAGTTGAGTGAGGGAAAAACTAAAAATATAAACGGTAATTAAAAAGTTAAAAAGTTGTCAGGTAGCAAAGTAAGGTTGGCAACAAAATGCACAGCAGCACGTAAACAAGTCTGCGAGTCTTACAATCGCAACATTTATACTCACGTAAATTGTTATCGTTAGATTTTCACAACTCAGTCTCCTTGTTTACTTCTCCACTTGTTTCAAATTCACTCCGCTCAGCCGCCTCGCGGACAAATTCAACTAGTCAGCGTAGACTGAACCATCGGAAGCTTTCCACAATAAGCTTCCCACAATAAGCTTCCCACAAGCTTCCCACAATAAGTTGGATGAATTTTGGCCCATTCCTCCTGACAGAGCTTGTGAAACAGAGTCAGGATTGTTGGCCTCCTTGATCGCACAAGCTTTTTCAGTTCTGCCCACATATTTTCTATGAGATTGAGGTCAAGGCTTTGTGATGGCCACTCCAATACCTTCACTTTGTTGTCCTTAAGCCATTTTGCCACAACTTTGGAAGTATGCTTGGGGTCATTGTCCACTTGGAAGACCCATTTGCAACCAAGCTTTAACTGATGTCTTGAGATGTTGCTTCAATATATCCATATAATTTTCTTTCCTCATGATGCCATCTATTTCGTGAAGTGGACCAGTCCCTCCTGCAGCAAAGCACCCCCACAACATGATGCTGCCACCCCCGTGCTTCACGGTTGGGATGGTGTTCTTCGGCTTGCAAGCCTCCCAGTTTTTCCTCCAAACATAAAGATGGTCATTGTGGCCAAACAGTTCTATTTTTGTTTCATCAGACCAGAGGACATTTCTCCAAAAAGTACAGTCTTGTGCAGTTTCAAACCGTAGTCTTTCTTTTTTTATGGCGGTTTTGGAGCAGTGGCGTCTTCATTGTTGATCTGCTTTTCAGCTTATGTCAATATAGGACTCGTTTTACTGTTGATATAGATACCTTTGTACCTGTTTCCTCCAGCATCTTCACAAGGTCCTTTGCTGTTGTTCTGGGATTGATTTGCACTTTTCCCACCAAAGTACGTTAATTTCTAGGAGACAGAAGGCGTCTCCTTCCTGAGCGGTATGACGGCTGCATGGTCCCATGGTGTTTATACTTTATACATTCCCAGTGGGTCAGATAGTATTTGGTAGCATTGCCTTTATATTGTTTAACTTGGGTCAAACATTTTGGATAGCCTTCCACAAGCTTCCCACAATAAGTTGGGTGAATTTTGGCCCATTCCTCCTGACAGAGCTGGTGTAATTGAGTCAGGGTCCCATGGCTGCGTGGTCCCATGGTGTTTATACTTGCATACTATTGTTTGTACAGATGAACGTGGTACCTTCAGGCATTTGGAAATTGCTCCCAAGGATGAACCAGACTTGTGGAGGTCTACAATTATTTTTCTGAGGTCTTGGCTGATTTCTTTTGATTTCCCCATGATCTCAAGCAAAGAGGCACAGAGTTTGAAGGTAGGCACTGACATACATCTACAGGTACACCTCCAATTCACTCAAATGATGTCAATTAGCCTATCAGAAGCTTCTAAAGCCATGACATCATTTTCTGGAATTTTCCAAGCTGTTTAAATGCACAGTCAATTTAGTGTATGTAAACTTCTAACCCACTGGAATTGTAATACAGTGAATTATAAGTAAAATAATCTGTCTGTAAATTAATTATTGGAAAAATTACTTGTGTCATACACAAAGTAGATGTCCTAACCTAAGTGTATGTCAACTTCCGACTTCAGCTGTACATAGCTTGTTGAGTCAATGTGAATCAAGTTAAAGGTACTGTGCATGCCATGTTGAGTCCATGTAAATCAAGTTAAAATACATGACTTGTCTTTGCTAATCAAGCTAGTTTACTGACTAGCATTGGGGGATTAAACGAACTGCTGAGGATGTATTCCATTATAGCCAAAAAGGCATGGTCATACTTTATCTGGATAGTCCGGATGTTCAATCTGTAGATGCTGTGCAGATGGTCGTACTCTCTGTTGATAAGCAAACTGCTTGCTAAGGTTACGGTTATGGTTAGGTTTAGAGTAAGGGTTAGGGCTAGGGTTAGTAGATCGTTAGTTGAAATGTTACTGATAGGCTGTAGATAGAGTGCCTTCAGAAAGTATTCATACCCCTTTACTTATTCCACATTTTATGTGTGTTACAGCCTGAATTCAAAATGGATTAAATATATTTTTTTCTTCTCACACATCTACACACAAAAACTGAAAACATGTTTTTAGAAATGTGTAGAAATGTATGGAAAATGAAATACAGAAATATCTAATTTACATAAATATTCACATGCCTGAGTCAATACATGTAAGAGTCCCCTTTGGCAGCGATTACAGCTGTATGTCTTTCTGAGCAATTCGCTAAGAGCTTTGCACACCTGGATTGTGCAACATTTACCCGTTATTCTGTTAAGAATTCTTCAAGCTCTGTCAAATTGGTTGTTGCTAGACAACCATTTTCAGGTCTTGCCATAGATTTTCAAGCAGATTTAAGTAAAAACTGTTACTCAGCCACTCAAGAACATTCACTGTCTTCTTGATAAGAAACTGTAGTATAGATTTGGCCTTGTGTTTTAGGTTATAGTCCTACTGAAAGGGGAATTCATTTCCCAGTGTCTGGTGGAAAGCAGACTGAACCAGGTTTTCCTCTAGGATTTTGCCTTTGCCTCAATTCCGTAGATTTTTTATCCTGAAAAACTCCCCAGTCCTTAACGATTACAAGATTACCCATAACATAAAGCAGCCACCACTAAGCTTGGAAATATGGAGAGTTGTACTCAGTAATGTGTTGAATTCAGGACAAAAAGTTAATTGCTTTGCCACATTTTTTTGCAGTATTACTTTAATGCCTTGTTGCAAACAGGATGCATGTTTTGAAAGAAAAAAAATATTTTCACTCAGTCAATTAGTGTAGTTTTGTTGAGTTTCTATAATGTTGTAGATTCATCCTCAGTTTTCTCCTATAACAACCATTAAACTCTGTAACTAAACTATGTAACTGTTTTAAAGTCACCTTCGGCTTCATGGTGAAATCCCTGAGCGGTTTCCTTCCTCTCTGGCAACTGAGTTAGGAAGGACGCCTGTGTATTTGTAGTGACTGGGTTTATTGATACACCATCCAAAGTGTAATTAATAACTTCACCATACTTACAATAATATTAAAAAGTATGCTTTTCTTATTTCTACCCTACAAATAGGTGCCCTTCTTTACTGCCATTGGAAAACCTCCCTGGTCTTTGTTGTTGAATCTGTGTTTGAAGTTCACTGGTCGACTGAGGGACCTTACAGATAATAGTATATGTGTGGGGTACAGAGATGATGTAGTCATTTTTTAAATCATGTTAAACACTATTATTGCACACAGAGTTCTGCAACTTATTATGTGACATTTTTATTTTGACATGCCATAACAATACGTATTGACATTACATATTTATTGACACTTTTCAGCTTTTCATTTTTTATTAATTTGTACAAATTTCAAAAAACATAATTCCACTTTGACATTTTTACAAGAAATCTCAATGTAATCAATTTCAAGGGGTGTCAATACTTTCTGAAGGCAATAACTTGTTACCAAAGGCCTAAATGGTACCAATTTATGTATTAATTACCACCTACTTCATTCATTGTTAATGTGTCAGCTATAATGGGTCTCTTTAAGGCATTTATTTGACCAGTCAAGGTAAAACTACAATTATCTACCTCTCACCGCTCTCCCTTCTTTTTCTCACAATTCTTTCTATCTTTCATCTGCATCCCCTTCCGTACCTCTCTGCTCCTCTGTCATCCCTGCACCCCTCTCTCCTCCCCTTTTCTCTCCCACCGCTATGCTCTTTATGCTTTGTTTTTATTACACCATTCAATCTCATCCTCAATCTAATTTCCTTCTCTCTCCCCCTCCATCCCTCCCTCCTTCCCTCCCACGCTCTCCCATCTATTGTAATTTCACAACCCTCTCTCTCTCTTCTCTTCCTCCCTGGTTCACTCTTTTTCTCATCACTCCGTTTCTTCCCTTTACCCCCCCCCCCATCTCTCTCCTCCCTTCTCTAAAAGGGATCTGATGCTTCATCGTTTTACATGTAAATAGGATAATTGATTGTGTTGGCTTAGATATGTGGAAGTTGAGTAGTGGCCTGAGGGCACACACACTTAATGTGTTGTGAAAAGTGTTATATACAATTTTAAATTGTACATAACTGCCTTAATGTTGCTGGAACCCAGGAAGAGTAGCTGCTGCCTTGGCAGCAGCTAATGGGGATCCTTAATAAATTCAAATACAAATGCAGGGTAGAAATATTGGAGGCAGTCACACACAGCCACAAACCCAACCAGGCACCAAAGCTCCTCTGGCCTCTCTCTGTATCTCCCGAGCCATCACTATCATGGCAGGAGCACTGTCAACAGCATAGGGACACACCAAACAGTTCCCATACCGCCTTCCCTTCCCACCACATGACCCGTCCCGTTTCCTAATGGAGGAGCTGGCACCAGTGAGGCATGGGAGAATCTAATAGAAGGGGGGAGGGGGGGGCATGCAAATGCAGCTCTAAAGAGAGTACATTAATGTGAATGTTGTCTGATGTTTAAATAGCTAGTAACCCCCCTCCTCAAACCCTTCACCCCTACTCCCCATATCACTCTCTCTCACTCTCTTTCCCACTTTGCCTATCCCTCTCTCTCTCTCTCTCTCTCTCTCTCTCTCTCTCTCTCTATTCCTCCCTCCATATTTCTCTGTCTGAATGCATTAGCCATTATGAGTTGTCTTTGTTACGGTACGAGAGACAAATCTATATTCAAATATTCCGTAGCTTGTTCACCTCACAATGTTCGGCATCTGTGGAAACACATGTAATGTCAATGACGGTGGGTCGCCATGACAACATGGCACTCACCAAGAGAGATCAGTGGCATTGCAGAGTTCAAGTGAATGCTAACATTAACACATTGTCTTTTTTCATCTTATAAGAAAAGCAACCACTGAATAGTTTTGTATTTTTCAGCAGAATTTCTTCTCTGTTTTTCCAAACCATGAAATAATCATTTGAATGTAGAATAGAGACCAAGGGTGTTTTCTGCTTTCATTTTTTTCTGCTTTCTATTGGATTTCTATTTCATCCGTCAGTATTCTCTTTATTGGCTTGGTTTGACAAATCATGTGTGAAAAGTAGTAATTCCCTTTGTGACTCCTTCATACAGCCTTTATAAACATATACAGCCTTCTAGCTCATTTGCATTGCACTCCATTACTTTGCATTCCATTATTGCCCCTCATATGCTGTATACAGTAGCAACAGGATGGATGGGAAGATCAGCACAGCCCCTAGAAGTAGGGCTCCAGCCTGCCTTATCATGTGCCAGAATGTGAATCATTTCTCCTGCTATATGGATCTAGAAATACCCATAAATTATAGGTCATAATTCAGCTCAATACTCTTGTGAAGTTGGAGAGAGGGCAGTGGGTGAGACGCAGACAAACATCTCATGTTGTGTGGTAGGCTTTCTATGTGACAGCCTCGTGTAAAGAATGGCTGGATGAAAGGAAATGAGGGCATCTTCAATCAGCGATTGCTGCATCATGAAAACAAGAAAGCGCTGACAACAAAAATTCCAAATGCCTTTTGAAGGAAGGGAGAGAAAAAGCGAACTGGCATTGGTTTTTCAGCATTCTATCTGACTGGCGTCCTCTGTGAATGGTGCTTTTAGGTGCAGTGTTGTCATGGCGACACGGAAGCATCTCAGACTCGGTATCCGACAGGCTGCCCCTAACAGCAACATGAAAAACATGAAAGCCAACAGCTAGTGTAGTTTTGCTCTATAGCTTTTACTCCTGATTATCAGGGCAGGGCCAGGAAACCATTAGCACTCTCGATATCAACGAGATACAGATGTGCTGAAGATGATGGAAAATAGCCTGCCTGCCCTACATCGCTGCATACTGCAGTCTTTGCAAGTCTCAACCACTCACAATTTCTGCACATTATTCACGTGATAAGCAGAAACGACTTGCCGTTTGCAGAACTTTGGCTACTCCAAAGGCAAGCTCCCGTGTTTTGTTTATCAAGTCATTGATTTATTTACATTTTCCTGTCACGTAGCTACCTGTAACTGAACAATGGCTGGAACATAATAACAAGCAGCTTGGGACATAGAGAAATCTCTAGTGTAGTGCCTAACTGCCCAGCTACAGCCTGCTGTCTCTCACCCTGCCACTCTGCTACACTAGTCTTTCAACTACAAAGCCTGCAACTGAAGACACATGAAAGATATCTAGTATTAAGTGTCCCCTGCTTCTCTCGTTCTCTCTCTCTCTCTCTCTCTCTCTCTCTCTCTCTCTCTCTCTCTCTCTCTCTCTCTCTCTCTCTCTCTCTCTCTCTCTCTCTCTCTCTCTCTCTCTCTCTCTCTCTCTCTCTCTCTCTCTCTCTCTCTCTCGCTCTGCCACTCTCGCTGCCACTCTCTCATCGCCTTCCCTGTCACTTCCAGCTAAAACTCGAATCTTGCTGAAAGTCTAGCATGCCACTCCGTTTCTCTGTTTTTCCGTCTCCTGTTTCTCAGTTTCTCTGTCTGTTTGTGCTGAAAGTTGTTTAGTGTGCCTCTCTATTTCTCTCTGTTTCCCTGTTTCTATTTCTTTCTCTTTCTGTCTGCCATTCCCACACTCCATTTCCTGTCTTCCAGGTTTTTCAGTAACATTACGCTGAGTGGCCGGGACTACTCGTTCAACAGTGATGGCTACCTGTCTAATCCAGTGTTGGACGTGATTTCCTACTCCGAGGGGAAAGGCTGGGAGGAGGTCAGTGAGTTAGCGTGCTAACCGCTAATTATCTGACACGCTCGCTAACCACCATTTCACACCCATCAAGTCTGGCTAACTTATCCTCATACACACGTACACACAATCTCTCCCCTCAACTTGCTAACCACCCTTACCGCACTATCACAGTCCATCGGATGTGTCTACTTACCCCTTATTTAATGTGTTGTCAACCTTGTTAGCTGTCGTTAACTGGCTAACTCGACGTCTAATGTTTGTTCCCCCAAGAGAGAGAAAGCCCATGCACTTGCCTCAGCTCTCCATTCACTCCATTCCTGCTGTTTTCAACTAACCTTTCAGCACTCTGTACGTTCACCCACGTTGTTGCCTCAAGGCCTGGTGATTCCATGATATCCATTCACAACAGGAGGAATTCGTTCAGCATGAACCGTGATATGCCTCTGTACTGTCAAGGTGGGTTAATCTGACCCAGTTGCAGCTGTATGATAACATGGATTCTGTAGTAGTGCTCCTTCAGTTAATTTCCTATCTCCTCTGAGTGCTCTGGGCTCTGATCAGTAAGGGTGAGTGAACAAGCAGTGGACGATTGAGCTCTGGGACCAGTTTTTGACCCGAGACCACATTATCTAATGGGAAAAGTCTGACCGCTTCAAATCAAATCAAATTGTATTGGTCAGATACACGTTTACACATGACCACAAATGATATACTGTCCGTCTGTAGTCTCCATAGATCCGTAAATACTGTAACTTACTGTTCCCTATAGTATAAAATAACCCTGATTCCAAATATTAGGATAATAATATAAACGTGTAGGCCATTCCATGGTCTACACGTTGTAGTGATATTAGAACCTGACAAGTTCAAGTAACCCTGAAGAAGAACTGGGGAAATGGTTCTCTCAAAGCAATCACTTGAATGAATTAGTGAATCACTTCAACACAGGTTGCGTTCACTTCTGGTTTTTATTTTCCCCCAGTATGGAGTCTCCAATGTAAGCTTGACCTCCGAGACACCGAAACACTCTCAAGTTTTTAGCACATGCCACACCGAGGCAGTGAGCAAAAGAGAAATGTGCATCGCACAAAAGGTTTCCTTTTTCCTCCTCACGATCCACATACAGTTGAAGTCGAAAGTTTACCTACACTTAGGCCGGGGTCCTTAAAACTCGTTTTTCAACCACTCCTCAAATTTCTTGTTAACAAACTATAGTTTTGGCAAGTCGGTTAGGACATCTACTTTGTGCATGACACAAGTCATTTTTTCCAACAATTGTTTACAGACAGATTATTTCACTTATAATTCACTGTATCACAATTCCAGTGGATCAGAAGTTTACATACACTAAGTTGATTGTGCCTTTAAACAGCTTGGAAAATTCCAGAAAATGATGTCATGGCTTTAGAAGCTTCTGATAGGATAATTGACATCATTTGAGTCAATTGGAGGTGTACCTGTGGATGTAGTTCAAGGACTACCTTCAAACTCAGTGCCTCTTTGCTTGACATCATGGGAAAATGAAAATAAATCAGCCAAGACCTCAGAAAAAAAATTGTAGACCTCCACAAGTCTGTTTCATCTTTGGGAGCAATTTCCAAACGCCTGAAGGTACTACGTTCATCTGTACTAACAATAGTACGCAAGTATAAACACCATGGGACCCCGCAGCTGTCATACCGCTCATAATCTGAAAGGCAGCTCAGCAAGGAAGAAGCCACTGCTCCAAAACCGCCATAAAAATGCCAGACGACCGTTCTTTTTGGAAAAATGCCCTCTGGTCTGATGAAACAGAAATAGAACTGTTTGGCCATAATGTCCATCGTTATGTTTGGAGGAAAAAGGGGGAGGCCTGCAAGCCAAAGAACACCATCCCAACCGTGAAGCACGGTGGTGGCAGCATCATGTTGTGGCAGTTCTTTGCTGCAGGAGGGACTGGTGCACTTCACAAAATAGATGGCAGCACGAGGAAGGAAAATTATGTGGATATATTGAAGCAACATCTCAAGACATCAGTCAGGAAGTTAAAGCTTGGTCTCAAATGGGTCTTCCAAATGGACAATGACCCCAAGCATACTTCCAAAGTTGTGACAAAATAGTTTAAGGACAACAAAGTCAAGATATTGGAGTGGCCATCACAAACCCTGACCTCAATCCTGTAGAACATTTGTGGGCAGAACAGAAAAAGCGTGAGAGAGCAAGGAGGCCTACAAACCTGACTCAGTTACACCAGCTCTGGAGGAATTGGCCAAAATTCACCCAAATTATTGTGGGAAGCTTGTGGAAGGCTACCCGAAACGTTTGACCCAAGTTAAATCATTTAAAGGCAATTCTACCAAATACTAATTGAGTGTATGTAAACTTCTGAGCCACTGGGAATGTGATGAAAGAAATTAAAGCTGAAATAAATCATTCTTTCTACTATTATTCTGACATTTCACATTCTTAAAATAAAGTGGTGATCCTAACTGACCTAAGACAGGGACTTTTTACTAGGATTAAATGTCAGGAATAGTGCAAAAACTGTACTACTACAAGTGTACTTCCTAAATGGCTCTAAATGATCTCCTGCAGGTTGGCACGTGGCAGAACGGTGTTCTGGATCTCATTATCCAGCCCTTTTCACGCTACGGCTCCTTCCTCAAGCCGCTGGATGACACCCAGCACCTCAAGGTGGTCACCCTGGAGGAGAGGCCCTTTGTCATTGTGGAGCCAGCCGACCCAGGCACCAACTCCTGCATCCGGGACTCGGTACCCTGCAGACTACCACTCAACACCACCAAGTAAGGCCTGCTACTGGGGCGGATGTTTTACCATGACCTACCCTGGTCTAACCATGGATATATTTAACCATGACTGACCACGGTCTAACCATGTAGATATTTAACCATGACTGACCATGGTCTAACCATGTAGATATATTTAACCATGACCAACATGTAACCAACATAGTTTAAATGTTGTAACTATCATAAGCCTAAAGGGTAATACAAAAATGATAATTGTGATTGGCTTATGTTGCTCCTTGTTATTGATATAGTTTATTGAGAGTGTGTTTAAAATACAATGTTTTACTCCACTCTACCTATGATGTCACATGGTTACATTCCCTCCCCTCAAGCCATTCAGGGAAAAGAATTGCAGGGAATTTGTAAAGATTTAGCAACTGAATTGCAGTAAATAAGTAATAAACCCTTTAGACTTTGAAAATGTCTTTATAATTGTCAAAGTAAATCTATGCCATGCGCCACAGGGGTGCCCAGTGACCCTGTGACATCATCAGCTTCATTGCTCTACTCTTGATTTTGACAAACAGCTCCGGGCTGCACACAAGGTAGAAATATACTTTGAAATATATATATTTTTAAAACGTACATTTTTGGGATGCAGCGTAGTCTAACCAGTAACCACATGCTTTGTCAGTTTTTTTTTTCATTGACATGCTGTTGTTTATTCTCTCTTGTACTCGTTTATAAACTCTCACTCGGTGTTTCACAGTCTGTCCTGGTCTCTGGAGGTCTGTTTAGTGGGTTATGTGTTCCCAGCCTGTCTCTGATAAGACGTCTGGTAACAAAGCCCGTGGAAAAGTCCATCAATTGTATTGGCTCAGAGAGATTGCCCCAGTTAATCAGCCTGCTTTTAACATTCCATTGGAATCGCAACACCTGCGCTGACTGGTTGGTTATCATAGTGGGCATACAGGGAGGTACCACACATTGATATTTGCCCAGTTAAACTTAACTTTTAATATGTCAATAGGCTTTTTCTGTCGACATTCCGATTGTAAAGCTACATGCTTAGAAAGAGTCCACGTATGTCCTGTTAAATCTCCTCGTCCCCTGCTGAGGATAACCCACCCTGAAAAAGGACAATTAATCCAGTTTTTATGCAGTCCTCCTCCTCCTCTCCTGTCTGTCCTGATATGCCTCCCTTCTCTAAAACTGAGCAGTCCAACTACAGGCAGTATTGATCCAGAAACTACAGCTCTCGCTAATAATTCATATGTTCACTCCTTGCCCTTCTGTGTCTCCCTTCTGTTTCTCTCTTTCCTCTGCCTCCTGTCTCTAACATCTCCCTCCCTGTCTTTCTCTCCTTCCCTCCCTCGCTCTATCTGTAACCACAGTGTGCCGGTGGATGAGAAATCATCGAAGCACTGCTGCAAAGGCTTCTGCATTGACGTCCTCAAGCGATTGGCCAAAATAGTGGGCTTCTCCTATGACCTCTACCTGGTGACCAATGGCAGACACGGGAAGAGGGGGAGTGATGGGCAGTGGAATGGCATGGTCGGGGAGGTCAGGGGTCATGTATTTCTTCTTCTCTCTTTCTTTTCGCATTCAGAAAAACGTGTTCAAGGGGTGCCATGCAATTCCTCCTCAAAATCCCCTGAAAGTAAACGGGAGACAGAATGAGACCAAGAACTGTCAAATAGATTAGTATTCCCATGGCGAAGTAACTCGGGAGTGTTTGGCGTGGAGTCTTGGGCAAATGCCTCGCTATTTCCAGGGAAGACAATCCTCCTCTGGGTGCCGGGATTAATACGGGTGGCTAACAGAGAAGGGATGGGGATGTGTCAACCCACATTCACAGTGACAGCACAGCTACGGGTGTGTTGCTGTGTTTATACAGCCACCGGGTGGCTAGGCTCCTGCTACTACCAGGTGCAGGTGTCCCTTTTCCCCCACCGCGAGGCTCCTTAGTTGCACAACTCACTCTCGGATCTCGTTAACGTAACCATTTTACTGCTGAGACAGCTGGAAGTGAGTGCCTGTGAACGTGAATGGGCCCATTTTTTTCTGTTCCTAACTGCAGTTCCCCTCCCGCCCACCAGGTGGTTTATAAACGGGCCGACATGGCCATTGGCTCCCTGACAGTCAACAAGGAGAGGTCAGAGGCTGTGGAGTTCTCCGTGCCCTTCGTGGAGACGGGCATCAGCGTCATGGTCTCCCGTAGCAACGGCACCGTCTCGCCGTCGGCCTTCCTTGGTGAGCAGGGCTGACTAAGAGCTTATGAAGGCCTATGAAGGGCATATGAAGGGCCTATGATGGGCTATGAAGAGTCTATTGTAACACACAATACCTGACATACCCCAACCAATGTTACCCCCCATTAACAAGGAAAACCTTGATTTCTCCTTCTTGGTTTAGTATCGAAGTTGCCAAGCATGGTTTTCACAGGCATCTCAAACAAAGGCCATAAACACGTCGATATTTTCATTTCCTCTTGTATTTTTCACGGTAGCCTTTGGTGAAATTCACTATTCCAATGGGCTATGCCTCCCCCTCCCTCCCTCCCTCCCTCAATAATGAAGGGTAAAGATATTTCAGAGTAAAATATGTCTCTAAGATAACACCTCTACATTTCAAATCGCGTCAGCCTAATTCCAGACTTTTCCCAAGCATGTAGAGACAGAGACTCAGGCTGCAGACAAGGCCGGCTTTTTAATTCTACAGCCATCGATTGAGACGTGATGGTGCGTCTATATCTGCAGCCAGATCTTAGATAATACAGTGTGTAATGGCAGCTCATCAGATATGACTCAGTATTACACAGTATTCTGGCCATAGGAGGCGGCTGTGCTGTAAGTGAAACAAGCTCGCTCAGCCAGCAACTCAAGTAGCACAGACTGGATGTGGTCTTAGTTTCAGACACTCAATCAGCACATAATGTATGTCGTTTTTTTCCCCCCTCTGAATGATCCATTTCAAACATGGATGTTTATCTATCTGTCAAGTAAGATTTAGTAGACAATCTGGACCTGTACTGTGTGCAACCTGGAGTTTCTTTCGTTTTTTTTTCCCCCAAGGCCATTTCGTCTGATTCAAGGGTCACTGATTTGATTGTAACCTAAGGGTCCTTGGCTTGGTCTCAGTATGTCTTAGCTGGCATGAGCCCAGAGTAATCTCTTGCCAAGAAAATCTTGGATCTTCAAGCCTGACCCTTTCTGTAAGGTCGTTTTCTTGAGACCGTCGACCATTTTGTCATCCGTCTTGGGTTTGACCTTAATTGTTTTGAGCTTGTAAGTTACTCCTATATGACTCGGGTCAGACAGAATCTGAACCTCCAAAAATGAGACGGTTCCTTATGTTCCACTTGTGTAATGACAAAAAACTCTTCATTTCATGAAACACAATAATACATGAAATTACAGTGTTACAGTCAAATGCTTACTTAGAAGCCCCTAACCAACAATGCAGTTTAAAAAATATGAATAAGAAATAAAAGGAACAAGAGTAAAATAACAATAGCGAGACTATATACAAGGGGTACCGATACAGAGTCAATGTGCGGGGGCACCGATTAGTTGAAGTAATTGAGGTAATATTTACATGTACTGTTGGTAGAGTTATTAAAATGACTATGATTAGATAATAAACAGCGAGTAGCAGCAGCGTAAAAGAGGGGGTGGGCAAATAGTCTGGGTAGCCATTTGATTAGATGTTCAGGAGTCTTATGGCTTGTGGGTAGAAGCTGTTTAGAAGCCTCTTGGGCCTAGACTTGGCGCTCCGGTACCGCTTGCCGTGTGGTAGCAGAGAGAACAGTCTATGACTAGGGTGGCTGGAGTTTTTGATCATTTTTAGGGCAATTTGCGATGCATCCATAGCTTCATTCTAAGTAGCAAGCTAGTGAGAACCTTGGGACAGAACCCTTGTCTTTGTGATGTGATGTTTCAGAGCCGTACAGCCCAGCTGTGTGGGTGATGATGTTCGTCATGTGCTTGTCCGTGGTCGCCGTCACAGTCTTTATTTTTGAGTTCTTCAGCCCTGTTGGCTACAACCGCAGCCTGCAAAGTGCAAAGAGTAAGTCATTTATTACAGTATGGTCATTGTTATTTCAGGTTATCACCATTGAAGCAATTTAAATGGTCGTGATGAGTTATATGCCATTGTGAGTAACCTGGGGATATTTATTTTCCATTCAATGTCCATTTCTCTCTCTCTCTCTTTCTCTCTCTCTTTCTCTTTTTCTATTTCTTTCTCACTCACTGTCTCTCCCACTCCCCCCTCTGTCTGTCCCCCTTATCTCTCTCTATCCAGAGACAGGGGGCTCTAAATTCACCATAGGGAAGTCTATCTGGCTGCTGTGGGCTCTGGTCTTCAATAACTCAGTGCCTGTGGAGAACCCCAGAGGAACCACTAGTAAGATCATGGTGCTGGTGTGGGCCTTCTTCGCTGTCATCTTCCTGGCCTCCTACACGGCCAACCTGGCAGCCTTCATGATCCAGGAGGAGTACATCGACACTGTGTCTGGTCTCAGCGACAAGAAGGTGTGCGAGTGAGGAGGCCGTTCTGATCCAAGGCCAAGAGGGCCATAATGTCTGTTTCCATACCACAGCGGTGCCTCAATTTTTCCCACTTGCACATTACCTGTCTATGGATTGGTGAAGGCATTGGCTGGAGGGAGTCTCCATTATTGTTAATCCATGATGGGAATGTGCAAGTGGGAATGTGCAAGGTGGAGAATCAGGGTAGCGCCTGGAAGTCAATAAAAGTAGACGTTTTTTGTTGTGCTGAAGGTTGGTCTAGTGGCAATTCTGCTGCCACCTTCAGACAACTTATGCATTGATCCATCTCTACCTTTAATCCCTCTCAATTCTCTCCCTTTCTGAAGATCTCTGTACTTTGGGGGGGGGGGGGGAATAGAAGAAGCCTTTTTACATGAGCTCTAAGGACGTTGGATGGGCACTGGACAGCACAGCCAGAAATCACAATAACATCTCAAAAGATAGACGCTCAACTTGCTGAGTTGGTGTGGGAGATTTGAGCCGCAACCCTTTTGAAATGTTCTCGTGTTTTGTCAGCTCTTTGATTTCATAACACGCTGCTTGGGGTATTGTCCACCTGTCCAACTTTCTTAGATCTCTATGCATGCATTTTTTACGATGTAATGTACTCTTGTCACTCAACATTTACCCTGAATCCCCACATCAACCTCTAGTTCTTCCTCTATCCCCTCAGTTCCAGCAGCCCACTGAGCAGTACCCCCCGCTCCGATTTGGCACCGTCCCCAACGGGAGCACGGAGGAGAACATCCGCAGCAACTACGCCAACATGCACAACTTCATGATCCGCAACAACCAGAAGGGCGTGGAGGAGGCCATCGACAACCTCAAGACTGGGTCAGTTTGTTTGTTTGTGAAGATGACATCCCTTTCATTTCATTGCATTCAACCAGGGCCATGTTCATTAGGCACCAAATGGAAAGAAAACAGACTGAAACAGGGAGGGACTACCTAGACTTGTCCAATAAGAAACGCACATTTTCGTTTTCCGTTGCATTTATTTTTCCCGTTATGTGCCCAAATGAACACAACCAAGCATAGCAACCGCTTAGCAACAATTATCTCCACGGGACGTCCTATCGTACTGTACTGTATGTGTGTTTGTCTCTCTGCTGGTGTCTGTAGTGCAAAATATGGATTCTGCTTACATTAGACAAAACATACATAAACTTATGTTGGAAGCATGAGGGTATTTATAACAAATTGTGCGCCTCATGCAGAGGAAAGACAATCACTTCCCCTAGACGACTTGACCACTAGCAGCCTATTCCTCACCCGGACCTGACGTACCGTGTTATTAAACCTCACATGATGCATTCTCACTTATCATCTCACTCTCATCCCCTCTTCTCTCTCTCCCTCCCTCCCCTTCAGCAAACTAGATGCCTTCATCTATGACGCGGCTGTGCTAAACTACATGGCGCGGAAGGATGAGGGCTGTAAGGTGATGACCATTGGCTCGGGCAAGGTGTTTGCCACCACGGGTTACGGCATCGCCCTGCATAAGAACACCCGCTGGAAACGCCCGGTGGACTTGGCCCTACTGCAGCTGGTGGGAGACGGTGAGGAGAGAAAGAGGAGTGGGGGAGAGATGGACGAGGGAGAGAGGGATTGGGGACAGGCAGGAGAAGTTGATAAATGTGCTGGCTTGTTAGTAGCGGGCTGGCAGCATCAATCTGTCTCTGCTTTTGGTGGTGGATTGAAGTGAGAGAAAAAAAAGCACTTTCCTGCAGTACTTACTGCTTAATTCAGTTGAATGCTGTACGTATATTCACGGTTTTACAGTTTGTCCTACATACTGTACATTTTACAGTAGACCTACTGGTAATTGCCAAAATAAAGGAAACACCAACATACAGTGTCTTAATAGGGTGTTGGGCCACCAACAGCTTCAATGCACCTTGATCATACATTCTACAAGTGTCTGGAGCCCTATGGAAGGGATGAGATGCCATTCTTCCATGAGAAATTCCATCATTTGCTGTCTTGTTGATGGTGGTGGAAAACTCTGTCTCAGGCTCTGCTCCAGAATCTCCCATAAGTGTTCAATTGGGTCGAGTTCTGATCTGAGATGGCCACAGCATATGGTTTACATGGTTTTCATGCTCAACAAACCATTCAGTGACCACTCGTGCCCTGCGGATGGGTGCATTGTCATCCTATGGGGGCATAGCCATGGTAGCCAAAATAATGGCCTGCCCAGCATTTTTATACATGACCCTAAGCCTGATGGGATTTGAATTGCTTAATTAACTCAGGAACCACACATGTGTGGAAGCACCCGCTTTCAATATACTTTGCATCCCTCATTTACTCATTTACACGTGTTTCCGTTATTTTGGCAGTTACCTGCATGTCTAGTGTCTAGTTAACTTACAGTGCATGAGGACTGTAGGCCTAATCTGGGTCTGTGCAACCACCCCAGAATGTTTCACTAATCATCACGTTATACGAGGTCTTAAAGATTTCCATGCATGTATTCTCCAGTGCTGTATCATATTTTGTATTGTTCATGTTACAATTGGTGTTCCTATTATGGGACTTTTTCTTTCTAATAGATCTTTTTTTCTGTCACTCAATTGCTCTGGTTCTGTGATTTAAAAGGCGCGGTTGCTCCTTCGCTAATGCAAGAGGATGTTACAGCTCCGTCTCAGTTCAGCCGTCTTTGTAAAGATCTCAAAGCGGGGTTATGACGCCCTGAGTTCAGGCTGCTGTCGTGATTTAGGATTGAATGTGAAAAGAGAGCGGGGGACGGTGGTGCTTATTGAAATATGATGAATGAGATTAGGAGTCTGCCACAGTTTATGATCATGCAAATTAGAATCCATTGTTGAAAACACAATTGGCAGTTAAGTATAGTGATTTTCGTGAACCAACATTTGCACTTCACTTTTTCCCCCTCTACTAGCACTGACTTTGCTGATAGCTACTTTATTGAGGAGGAATGTACTTACTATGACTGAGATATGTGGTTGTCTCACCCAGCTATTTTAAGATGGTTTCTTCTAACTGTAAATCACCCTGCATAAGAGTGTCTGATAAATGGCTCAAATGTAAATGTCAAAATGTAATCAGACAGATCACTAACTCTCTGACTGTGAATTCTTAGCTACACATTCTTGGAAGAATATTTTTGTTTGGTAGAATCCTTTTTATTGAGTTTTATTGGAGTGGATTATGACATTCTAGTCAACATGGTTAATTCCTGTTTTTCTAATCCATGTACCTTGGGCTTTACAATTGGGTGTCCCACAAGGGGAAATTAACCTAAGGTTAATATAGTTGAATGTTTCAGTGTTATAATGAACAGGGATTTTAAAACTTCCTTTAAGTAGCTCATTTTGCAATGCAGAGGGCTTTAGCTCACAGATGTGGCTGTCATTTCAATGCACGTTATCTGCTCTCCGCTGAGTACAAGCTCTGGCTTTTCCTTCATTATTCCTTGACAGTGTAACAGTTGTTTTTGATAAGGTACTAATGATTAGTGTGCGGAGTCCTATCAGTGTCCGCTTCCTTTCATCTTGAAGCACCGTCGGGGTCACTCTTAGCATGGGACATTCTGTATCCTGGCCATTTCAGACCTCCATCAAAGCTGTGCAGCTTCTATCTCTCCTCCTCTCTGTCTCTCTCTCTCTCTGTCTCTCTCTCTGTCTCTCTCTCTCTCCCTCTGCCTCTCTCTCACCCTCTCTCCCTCTCTCCCTCATTCTCGCCTCGCCCCCCGCCATGCAACATATCTCCCAGCTCCACCCTTTCAGGTATAAAACACTGCTTGTCTCATAACAAAGGCAGATAACACCTTCTCGTGGTTTTTTATTTGCCTCCCGGCCCCTCTTCTCCCCCCGCCAGACGAGATCGACATGCTTGAGCGCCTGTGGCTCTCTGGGATCTGTCACAACGACAAGATTGAGGTGATGAGCTCCAAGTTGGACATCGACAACATGGCGGGCGTCTTCTACATGCTGCTGGTGGCCATGGGGCTCAGTCTGCTGGTGTTCTCCTGGGAGCACCTGGTGTACTGGAAGATCAGGCAATGCCTGGGCCACTCAGGGGGCATGGACTTCCTACTGGTCCTCAGCAGGGTGAGTCACTGACTGGTGTTGGTGGTGGTGATACTGATGCCCCCTGGTGGTGGTGGTGATGGTAGTGGTGGTTGTGATACCCCTGCTGGTGGTAGTGGTGGTAGTGGTGGTGGTGGTGATACCCCTGCTGGTGGTAGTGGTGGTAATGGTGGTAGTGGTGGTGGTCATACCCCTGCTGGTGGTAGTGGTGGTAGTAGTGATGGTGGTACTCCTGCTGGTGGTAGTGGTGGTAATGGTGGTGATGGTGATATCCCTGCTGGGGGTAGTGGTGGAAGTAGTGATGGTGGTACTCCTGCTGGTGGTAGTGGTGGTAATGGTGGTGGTGGTGATATCCCTGCTGGGGGTAGTGGTGGTTGTGGTGATGGTAGTAGGGGTGGTGATACTACTGCTGGGGGTAGTGGTGGTAGTGGTGATGGTAGTGGTGGTGGTGATACTCCTGCTGGTGGTAGTGGTGGTAGTGGTGGTGATACCCCTGCTGGTGGTAGTGGGGGTTGTGGTGATACCCCTGTTGGTGGTAGTGGTGGTTGTGGTGGTGGTGATACCCCTGCTGGGGGTAGTGGTGGTGGTAGTGGTGGTGGTGGTGGTGGTGATACCCCTGCTAGGAGTAGTGATTGTAGTGGTGGTGGTGATACCCCTGCTGGTGGTAGTGGTGGTAGTGGTGGTGGTGATACCCCTGTTGGTGGTAGTGGTGGTGGTAGTGATACCCCTGCTGGTGGTGGTAGTGGTGGTGGTGATACCCCTGCTGGTGGTAGTGGTGGTGGTAGTGGTGGTGGTAGTGATACCCCTGCTGGTGGTAGTGGTGGTGGTAGTGGTGGTGGTAGTGATTAGATTAGTGCGATGACTCTCGTTTTCCATTAAGACGTATTGGTATTGAATGAATCACCTTCAAGTAAAGGTGATACAGCTGTTATGATTTACATGGCCCCGCCATTCAACGCACTTAATCGATAATTGTTGCCTATCAGTCTTTTAAAGCAGTAAATTACTTAGTATTAGACCTGTCACAAGTTCTTCTTCCACCCTCATTAGTATTTTGTGGTTAGTTTCCACCTCCCAGAGTACAGAGTAGAGATATTGCCTAGAGCAGCATCCGCCATATTCATGGCACGTCACATTTTATGCTGGAGGGGAGAGAAAGGACAGATTATTCAATCAATCAATCAAATGTATTTATAAAGCTGTTTCTACATCAGCAGATATCACAAAGTGCTTATTCTTTTTTTAAAGAGTCAGTTGTGACTTAGTGTTTGAGCAGTGCAGTGGGAGCTCCAGAGTACATAGCACACTAGGTGGTAGTTTAAAAAGATAAATTGAACTGAAGCTTGAGTGCACCATAAATGCAGACACTGAGGTAAGTGTATTCAGTCTTCTATGGGGACACATTTCTGCTACATTTCTGCCACAACATATGTACATATGGAACCTAGTTTTAACTCACATGTTTTTAAGCGACTTTCATAAGTATCAATATTCTCATCAAGGGATACTGGGTGGTGTAGTTTGCTAGATGTATCCTAATGAGCTTTCCCTTCCCTCTCTACCCAGGGTATGTACAGTTGCTGCAAGTTTAAAGATGAAACCATCTCTGGAGGCCTAAAAAACACACTTCCCCTATATCATAGTGTTCCCACAATGCCGCCTCCACCCCAGTCCCACATCTCAGCGGCTGTAACCTGTAACACTACTCTTGCTATGGTGCAGCAGCAGCAGATGCATCAGCAGCAGCAACAACCGCAAGCATACAGCATGCTTCCCGCTGCATCTCCTCCAACTACTGGGCACTCTGCAATGGCCATTGGGCCATCAAACAGTCCCCTTACGGAGGGTCCTATGCCGTGCTCCACTTTTCTGCCTCGTCATGACCGCAGATTGGCTGTGGTAGACCGCTGGAACCGTCCCAAGCCCAGCACGGACAAGCCTATTGGTGGCAGCGGTGGGATCCCAGACATGGCACAGTTTCAACAGGGCTTGCCCCCTCACTGGGCTGGGGGAGCCGGTGGAGGGGACGGGGGCCTGGATGAATACAAGCGATATTATGGCCCGATCGATCCAGAGGGCTTAGGGGCAAATGCTGACCCACAAACAGGTGGCTCTCAAACCCCCAAAATGAACCAGAGGGGAACAAAGTCCTCAGGAATGCCACGGCTACCTTCTAAAGGACCGCCCCCTTGGCACTTCATGTCCAAGCCCCCTCTAGCTCTCCCCTCATCCCCACATCGGCCTCTATTTTGGAGAAGAGGCAGCCTCCCTAAAAGAAAGGGCTCCGGGGGGCCTCTGTATGAGAACATCCTCCCCCTGGGGAGAAGAGGGGGAGGGCGGTACGGTGCAAGGGATGGAGGTGGCAGGCGAAGCCGTCGCCCTCCCCCACTCCTTTTGCCTGTCCCTGTCTCGTCCCCTGCCCACACTACACCTACCACTCCCTCTCACTCCGCCCTCTACACCTCGAGCTCCTGCTCCTCCACCTCATCCAGTTCATCCTCTTCCTCATCCTCCGTCTCCCTCTCCCGCTCCAACTCACCCTCATCCTCCAACACCTCATACACATCGTCCCAGAGTTTTAAGTACAGGGCCGGCAGTAGAGATGTCGAGGACATCTACGACTCTGATGAGCTGACAGAGGAGTCTAGCCTCCTGCTAGTACGGAGAAAGGGCAAATCCCGACGCATGTCCTCTCGCTCACTGCCTTGCAGTCCGCCCCCTCCGCCTGTGCCACCCCGCAAGCCTCGTCTACAGTATGAGAGAGAGAGGGCAGGGAGCCAGCTAGCCCAGCTGCAGGAGTGGTGGGCCTCCTGGGGCGAGAGAGAAAGATGTAGAGGAACAGGAACCAGGGCCGAGGGGAAGGAGGAGAAACGGCATCACAAAGAGAGCGAAAGGGAGAGAAAGAGGAGGAAGAAAGGCCGGAAGAAAAAAAAGAGAGAGGAGAAGGAGAGAGAGCGGGAGCGCAAGCGGCGTAAAGTGAAGAAGAAGAGGAAGAGAGAGGAGAAGGTGAAGAGAAGAGACCGGGGCAAGCGGTCAGAGCACGAGGAGGGAGGTGGTGAGCAGAGAGGGCAGCTCAAAGCGATAATGCAAGAGGCCTACTCCTCCTACCCGGCTCCGAGGCGTGACTCCATGCGGAAAAAGAGTGAAGGTTCTATCAGAAGTTACGGATGGGATATTCCAAGGGATGAAGAGAGGAGAGAGAGAGAGGATAAGGAAAGAGATGATGGAGACAACACTAGAGGCAAGGAAAGGCACAGAAGTCCTCACTCTCGCCACAGGCATGCAGATAGGCCTTCCAGTTCCAGCAAGCAGTACCAGAGCTCCAGTAAACCCTCAACCGCTGTCAAGTTCTGGGGAGCGGGAAACCCATCGTCAGAGACTCCTTCATCTGCATTTCTACCACTGATCCCTCTCTCATCCAGGCGCAGGAGTAAGGGTTCAGATAGAGAGGCCCTAGGGAAAGAAGGGGAGAAGCGCCCCCTGTTGGGAAGGAACGAAAGAGTGGAGGTTCACACCAAAGAAGGTCTGTCGTTTCATGAGTGGGATTCCGAAGATGAGGATGACGATTCCAAGGAGCAAAGGAGAAAAGTGGAGCAAGAGACGAGACACGAAAGAAGAAGAAGGACCGCATCAGAGTCCGAAAGGGAACGCGATAAGGTGGTGGGCATCTATTCCGACGACGACGGCTCCTCGGGAGAATTCGGAAAGTTTGAAAGGTACTGGGATGGTCATGAGGGTAGGGCGGTTGGGGGCATAGGAGGGGGAGGTTGGTTTTTCGGCACTTATCCCGCCAGAGAAAAAGCTGGCAGTATAAACAGTAGGGATGACTCATTACTGAGGCATGGGGAGGGATGGGGGGGAGCAGGGATAGCAGGGGAAGGTGGCTGGGGATCAGGTGGAGCCTGGGGTTCAAGGAGGATAGGTGGTACACAGTGGCCTCCACCTCCATTGACACCACCAGCTCCTCGAAGATACTGGTCCGTGGACAAGCTTCCCGTGAAGGAGGAGAAGAAAGGGAAAAGGAAGGACAAAGGGCGCGGTAATGTGGCTTGCAACTGTCAATCGGCCCTCGAGCATCAACACGCTCACTCTAAGTGGGCCAAGGTGAGCTCTCGTAGCCAGGAGGAGCTATTTCTACACTGTCAACGTTTCGGGAGCAGCGCCAATTCCAAACGGCATTCCTCCAAACCCGACCGGACCCAGAATCAACCCATATCGGGAAGCCAGTCCAACCTCAGCATCCAGCGAACACAGCGGACGGACCGCATTCGGCAGTCCTCTACATCGCAAGCCCTCATACCCTCCCTCCCTCCACCAACACTCCCAGCCCTTCCTGCCCCTCCTTCTGCATCCCATCCCATCCACGTCCCTCTTCCCACCTCGTCCTCTTCGGTCTCATCTCCCTCTGTAGTATCCTCCACCCCAGGCGCCCCCCAGCCGTCTTCTATGGCTTCTGCTAGTGCCAAACTCCTGTACCAGAGACTGCGCTCAGTGCCCCAGCCCCAAAGGTTACAGTCACCTCACCTGCCCCTCAAGGCCAAGAGCCTCTGCTCACGGAGGGGGTCCGCACACTTCTCCAGTGTGGAGAGCGAGGTGTGAGGCGAATCATAGACACCTACCTGGGTAGGAACCGCTGACCTATTCAGAAACGTTGGGTCATGACTGTGTGGCAACAGCAGTCCTGTAACTCAGCCCCCTACAACTCTTGCACAACCCCCATTGTCCAGTGAGAGGGAGTGCACAGCAATGTCATGTTTACTGGGGCTCTCTTCATTCCGGTCAGAGTATCTGAAAGACTACATGTGTTGTTGGTTCAATGAAATTGGTGTCCAAAGTGGGATCTCAGAAATGGGTCCGTCCTCTTGACACGCCGTGTCTTTGGGTCTTGAAGTGAAGTGGTTATTATTGTGAAATTATATTTGCTCTTGAGGGCTCAGGTACTCATTCATAGACCTCCCTACTGAGGGTTCCAATGCAGAAACATTTTATTTACATCCCTTAACATTAACCCCTAACTTTCCTTTAACTTTCACAGAACTGTGAAGTCTGGGGTCATGTATGTTCTATATTTCACTTTTAGGGAGAATAGAATAGCAGCTAGCCCTCTCTGTTTTCCCCATTCACCCTCTCAAACTCATATTTGATATTCTGTGTGTCTGCGTTTTACTGTGTTTGTATTCTTGACAACAGGGTAAGTCGACTGTGACTGACCTTGTACTGTGCCAAACTTCAGCGGAGCTTACATACAATGCTGTTTCATTTATACCACAGGTACTCTCCCATTCATGTCCCTCTTGAGCAATACATTACCTGCACACCAACAGTTCATGCATTTTATATTTAAAAAAAGGTTAGTTTACTATGTGTTATTATAATAGGAGACAAATGTATTAATTATGACAAAATGTAAGCACTGTGCTGTACTATACTGGGTACACGCGAAACGTTTTTCAACTACCTAACGTCATTGGCAGCCTTTCCCCCCCCATAAGACAGAATGTAGCCTTGACCTAGTCTGCTGCAACGATGAAGACACTTTAAGATTGTAGCATTTGGGGGGGGGGGGGCACTATGTGGAAAACCATTGGGTAAATGCTAGATTGAATTGTCGGACATGTGGCCGCACAGATGGTCAGAATGAATTCTCTGTGTCCCAGCAATGATGTCAACATGATTAGGTGCCTAAAAGATGCTACCAGAGATGCGTTTGTAAATCTGTAATCAAGAGCTAGCTTATTTATAGCAATTTGACTGCAAAGCCGATACCTGCATAGTAAGGCGTACTTTCAAATCAGCCCGTTATCCACCCACCTTTAGCATTAGCATAAGCAACAGGAAGTTGAGTAGCGGAGAGTGAATACTGCTACGACTTTTTTGTGCATGTTGTCAGTCACCCACAAGGCTAGTTCCATCTTCTCCATATAGTCTGTTCGGTTCATTCGTCTGTCTGCGACTGCATCTGAGCCATACTTCAGCTGAAGAAAAAAAAAGTGAACACAAAATTGTGTCGTGTAAAATTTTGTCTGCATTTCTTTGAATATCTAGATGTATATCACATATATATTTGTGGAGTTGGGTAGCATTAGATCAATTATTGTTCAGCATCTTGATATGAGGATATTGTTTGTCATTCCAGTGCCATTAGATAAGATGTGAAGGAAAAATGCACCCACAACTGGGAGTGCTCGCTGTTGCTAATAGTATAGTTTTTCATTCTTACAACCTGGCTAACCCAAGAGCTATAGGAACACAATGGAAGCAGTGCTTTGCTTGTTACAATCAACAGCTTACAAGAATCCAATGACGAGGCTAACTGTGGGCGAAATGTTACCTGCCAAGGTATTTGTGCCACCAATGAACCGAAATATCTGCCCCTTATGTCTATTTGTTGTGTTGATGAGTGTCTGCAATTGTAAACTGTTATTTTTATCGGTGAATATTTATTTCATCTCAATAATAGCATATCTATATATAATAATATATTTCAAAGGTAAGATATTATACGTTAAGTTTGTCTACTAAATTGATAGTATTATCTCGGAAGCTGTATTTTTGTCTGTCCTCAAAACCCAGTGAACTCAGAGACCAGTACTTAACTATGTTCTTACTGACCAACAACCACGATTACTTAACAATGATATTTGCGATGTGACTGAGGTGTGTGTCTGACGACCGTGTCACTGTAGTAGTGTGAGTATGGGCCTTGGCTGTAACACGTTATTAATAACTATTGAATTCTAAGGTATTTTACCAGGGCATACATAGCCTGTCCAACAACATGACCGTCTGGTGAGATACTGGGGCCTGGATTCCAACTGGACCAATGTGTTGAGGTGTACAGTGACTTCTTTACGCACAATATAGCCTAGCGGGCATCAAATGGCTTTTTTTTTGCATCATGCAGCAGTATACTATCCATCGTGAGCCATCCCAGGACTGTGGTGTGTGCTTTCACTCTGCAAAGATGCATCTGTCGTGCTGAACTCAACAAAAACACTGTGTTCCTCCATATTAATCCCCACTGTAGCGCCCCGGTCCAGCGCTGTCTCTATCCGCTAACCCGGCGCGGTCTTTACGCCACACTGTGTCCAGACGGACTTGCACTGCGTCACTGTGTGAGAATCAATGTGCCATACTGGAGCAGAACACAGTGGTCATGTTGGGCTGCCGCACCACTGGAAAGACGATACTGTGCTGTACTGCAAGCAGAACAGAATAAAAAATAATTTTCATATTAAAACCTGTTCCGTCCGTTTAGATTTGTCTTTGTGTCGGCGTCAGAGGAGCGGATGCGGGTGGGATGATTGGGAAAGCATGGAGAGAGAAAGTGATCTGTTCACATATCTCCACGAGGACATGTTGTTGCGGAACACAGCCTGTCCTGAGAAAAGTACAATGTTTTACCACAGCAAGTGACACCGTAATGGAGGTATTAAAGATAGGTGTTCTCATTCACACACAGAGGCACCACATGAAAATGGTTTGCGTCCAGTTCAATTCTTTTACAAGTCCTTTGTCATATGCACAGGAACACGTACGCGTGGTGTTCACATTACAATGAAATGCTTACTTGCAGGTTCACCTCTCAACGATGCAACAACAATAAGAATAGAATTGTGGTAAATTGAAACGAAGGTCCAAAGTGTTGACTGAAATGTGTTTTTTTTTTTACTATGTACCAGCTCTGGACGATGCACACTCATACACACATACCGACTTATATGGAAGCTCATTAATGCCATAACACATTTAATTGAGATGGAGCTGCTCAACAGATCTTGGAGCACTTACAGTACAGTGCATTGTTATGAGATGGCTGGGGCCACTATTAAACACCTTAATGGAGGTTGGTTGACAGCCATTTTGTGCCAGAGTGCCTTTCTACCATCACCCCTCACCGTGAGGAGATCAGTTATCAACCACCCAGTTGAAGTTAAAAATGATTCGTTGGATCGTTTATAACAGGTATTCCCAAATTGGGGTACGGGGTACGCGCAATTCCGTTGGGGGTACGCCAAATAAAATTGTGATTCACGTTTTTTTTAAATAAAACTATAAATATTTTTTTTATTCACATTTTCAAACAGTATGTTTATATTTTCCAACGGGGCTATACATTTGGTTGAGGTTTTTTTCACACAGGTTTTTTTTTGCCTCGTTTCACTGCCAAAAATAATATTAAAACATCTAGTGTAGAGCGAAATAACAACACAATGTCAAATACAGCTAGCCTAGTCAAATAATTAACATCCTATCACATTAACCGTTCCTCTCTCGCGGGAAACCTTCACTCTTGCGCAGACATTTAGAAACGAAACATGACAATTTGAAAAATTAACCACGGGAGTTTTTTGCGTGAGAATAAAGACGATGAGAATAAAGACGACTTTCGAGTAGTAAGACATGTAGAAAAGCAACAGATACCATTAATAAGAAGGGGTTAGAAGCGTCTTATATGGTGAGCTACCAAGTGGCTAGTACAGGCAAGCCCCATACTATTGTGGAGGACTTCATTCTTCATGCTGCCGCGGATATGGCTGGGACAATGCTGGGGGAAAAGGCCAAATAAACGATACAGACAATGCCTTCATCAAGACATAGTTGAGTGGTAATGCGCGTGCAAGCAGTTGCTCCCGACGTCACATGGGTACACTGCAGCATCCACCGAGAGGCACTTACTGCCAAGGGAATACCTGGTAGCTTGAAAGACATTTTGGACGTAGTGAAAGTGGTTAACTTTGTAAAAGCAAGGCCCCTGAACTCTTGTGTATTTTCTGCATTATGCAATGATATGGGCAGCGACCATGTAACGCTTTTACAACATACAGAAGTGCGCTGGTTATCAAAGTATTGACACATTCTTTTGAATTGAGAGACGAGCTTAAAGTTTTCTTTACTGACCATAATTTTCACTTGTCTGACCACTTGCATGATGACGAGTTTCTCACATGACTGGCCTATCTGGGTGATGTTTTTAATCACCTGAATGATCTGAATCTAGGATAACAGGGACTCTCCGCAACTATATTCAATGTGTGGGACAAAATTGAGGCTATGATTGTAACGATCGTCGTAGGTGGAAGAAGGTGAGGACCAAGGTGTAGCGTGGTACGCCGGAGTGAAGGGCGACTCTGGCAGCACCGGAGTGAAGGGCGACTCTGGCAGCGTCGGAGTGACGGGCGACTCTGGCAGCTCCTTACTGAACTCAAGCTTACGGACAATGTCAAATGTGAAATAGCGAAGCACCTGAGTGAGCTGGGTGTGCAATTACGCAGGTACTTTCCCAAAACGGACGACACAAACAACTGGATTCGTTATCCCTTTCATGCCCTGCCTCCAGTCCACTTACCGATATCTGAACAAGGGAGCCTCATCGAAATTGCAACAAGCGGTTCTGTGAAAATGTTATTTAATCAGAAGCCACTGACAGATTTCTGGATTGTGCTGCGCTCAGAGTTTCTTGCCTTGGCAAATCACACTGTTAAGACACTGATGCCACTTACCTATGTGAGAGTGGATTCTCGGCCCTCATTAGCATGAAAACTAAATACAGGCACAGACTGTGTGTGGAAAATGATTTAAGACTGAGACTTTCTCCAATACAACCCAACATTGCAGAGTTATGTGCATCCTTTCCAGCACACCCTTCTCATTAACCCGTGGTGAGTTATTTACATGAACAAATAAGGTTTTATATGTAAGATGGCTAAATAAAGAGCAAAATGATTGATTATTATTATATTATTATTATCTGTGCCCTGGTCCTATAAGAGCTCTTTGTCACTTCCCAAGATCCAGGTTGTAACAAAAACTCACACTCATTCTTATGTTTAATAAATGTATCGTATAGTGTGTGTGTGTCGCAGGCTTACAATGATAGCAAAAAACAACATTTGAGAGTGCACTGACCCTGGTGCTAGAGGGGGTACACAGCTGGAGGTCGAATGTTTGAAGGGGTACGGGACTATAAAAAGTTTGGGAACCACTGGTCTATAACATATTGTAAGAGCAGGATTGGGATTTTGTTTCATATGGGGTACTGATATAAAATACATTTAAAACATTACATTATTTCCTCAGAATATTGAATACATTTATATTTAATTTGATTTGATAGTTTGATGGTTTGGTGCTCCAGTCCATATGTAGGATCTACTGTAATTCACATTTTGCCTTATAAGTAAAGTAATGTTTTCTCCCTTGATGTGGATGTAGCCTATATTTATTCAATGTCTATCGTCCTCGCTTTCTGATGCAATAATCTGACAGACTTGTTATTCAGGCAGACAGTCTTTGAATAAGAGCCATAATGCAAGGCAGACGTAGTAATCTACCGTGAAGAGGTGCAACAACGGCAACTCAAGGCGAGAGCACGTCTCAGTAAGTGCTATTGTTGTACTTTTCACCATAATCGGCCCTTAAAATTCTTAGTATCGTTGTTGCACTTCAACTACAGTGTACTCTGAGTGTACAAAACATTAAGAACATCTGCTTTCTCCATCCATGACATAGACCGACCAGGTGAATCCAGGTTAAAGCTCTGATCTTTTCTTGATGTCACTTGTTAAATCCACTTCAATCAGTGTAGATGAATGGGAGGAGACAGGGTATAGAATATTTTTTAAAAGCCTTGAGACAATTGAGACATGGATTGTGTATGTGTGCCACTCCAGAGGGTGAATGGGCAAGACAGAAGATTTTAGTGCCTTGGAACAGGGTATGGTAGTAAGTGCCAGGTGCACCGCTTTGTGTAAAGAACTGCAGCGCTGCTGGGTTTTCCATGCTCAGCTGTTTCCTGTGTGTGTCAAGAATTGTCCACCACCCAAAGGAAATCAAGACAACTTGACACAACTGTGCGAAGCATTGGAGTCAATATGGGCCAGCATCCCTGTGGAACTCTTTCTTACGAGTTCATGCCCCCAATTAATTGAGGCTGTTCTGAAGGCAAAGGCTGGTGCGACTCAATATTAGGAGGGTGTTCCTAATGTTTGCTATACTCCGTGTACAATTGTCCATTATTGCAATACAAAAGTTATATCGCCACTTAAAATGTATGATAAGTACTTCTAATAATGTCAATTTGACTAATTTCGAAGGAGTCCACACTGAATGAATTTGTTGTGTAACATGTATGTAACATGCGCTATGCACGTTACTGTATTCTTTTCTATGTATAGACGACAGAACACATACACTACATGGCCAAAAGTATGTGGACACCTGCTCGTCGAGTATCTAACTTCACAATCATGGGCATTAATATGGAAGCATGTCCCCCTTTGCTGCTATAACAGCCTCCACTCTTCTGGGAAGGCTTTCCGCTAGATGTTGGAACATTGCTGCATGGACTTGCTTCATTCAGCCACAAGAGCATTAGTGAGGTCGGGCACTGATGTTGGGGCGATTAGGCCTGGCTTGCAGTCGGCCTTCCAATTCATCCCAAAGGTGTTTGATGGGGTTGAGGTCAGAGCTCTGTGCAGGCCAGACAAGTTCTGTATGGATTCCTGTATGGACCTCGCTTTGTGCACGAGGGCATTGTTATGCTGAAACAGGAAAGGGCCTTCCCCAAACTGTTGCAACAAAGTAAGAAGCGTAGAATTGTTTAGAGCAGTGGTTCCCAAAATGTTATAGTCCCGTACCCCTTCAAACATTCGACCTCCAGCTGTGTACCCCCTCTAGCACAAGGGTCAGCGCACTCTCAAATGTTGTTTTTTGCTATCATTGTAAGCCTGCGACACACACACTATATGATACATTTATTAAACATAAGAATGAGTGTGAGTTTTTGTCACAACCCGGCTCGTGGGAAGTGACAAAGAGCTCTTACAGGACCAGGGCACAAATAATAATATTTTGCTCTTTATTTAGCCATCTTACATATAAAACCTTATTTGTTCATCAACAATTGTGAATACCTCACCGCAGGTTAATGAGAAGGGTGTGCTTGAAAGGATGCACATAACTCTGCAATGTTGGGTTGTATTGGAGAGAGTCTCAGTCTTAAGTCATTTTCCACATACAGTCTGTTCCTGTATTTAGTTTTCATGCTTGTGAGGGCCGAGAATCCACTCTCACATAGGTACGTGGTTGCAAAGGGCATCAGTGTCTTAACAGCGCGATTTGCCAAGGCAGGATACTCTGAGCGCAGCCCTATCCAGAAATCTGTCAGTGGCTTCTGATTAAACAACATTTTCACAGAACCGCTTGTTGCAATTTCGATGAGGATCTCTTGTACAAATATCGGTAAGTGGACTGGAGGCAGGGCATGAAAGGGATAACGAATCCATTTTTTTGTGTCGTCCGTTTTGGGAAAGTACCTGCGTAATTGCACACCCAGCTCACTCAGGTGCTTTGCTATATCACATTTGACATTGTCCGTAAGCTTGAGTTCTTTTGCACACAAAAAATCATACAATTATGGAAAGACCTGTGTGTTGTCCTTGTTAATGCAGACAGAAGAGCTACAACTTCTTAATCATAACCTCAATTTTGTCCCGCACATTGAATATAGTTGCGGAGAGTCCCTGTAAGCCTAGATTCAGATCATTCAGGAGAGAAAAAACACCCAGATAGGCCAGTCTTGTGAGAAACTCGTCATCATGCAAGTGGTCAGACAAGTGAAAATGATGGTCAGTAAAGAAAACTTTAAGCTCCTCTCTCAGTTAAAAGAACGTGTCAATACTTTGATAACCAGCGCACTTCTGTATGTTGTAAAAGCGTTACATGGTCGCTGCCCATATCATTGCATAATGCAGAAAATACACGAGAGTTCAGGGGCCTTGCTTTAACAAAGTTAACCACTTTCACTGTAGTGTCCAAAACGTCTTTCAAGCTATTAGGCATTCCCTTGGCAGCAAGAGCCTCTCGGCGGATGCTGCAGTGTATCCAAGTGGCGTCGGGAGCAACTGCTTGCATGCACGTTACCACTCAACTATGTCTTGATGGAGGCATTGTCTGTATCGTTTTTTTGGCCTTTTCCCCCAGCATTGTCCCAGCCATATCCGCGGCAGCATGAAGAATGAAGTCCTCCACAATAGTATGGGGCTTGTCTGTACTAGCCACTCGGTAGCTCACCATATAAAGCGCTTCTAGACCCTTCTTATTAATGGTATCTGTTGCTTTTATACATGTCTTACGACTCGAAAGTCGTCTTTATTCTCACTCAAAATACTCCCGTGGCTTATTTTTCAAATTGTCATGTTTAGTTTCTAAATGTGGTCTAAAGTACTTAAGTAAAAAATCTTGAAAGTAATACTTAAGTCGTTTTTTTCGGGGTATCTGTACTTTACTTTACTATTCACTACATTCCTAAAGAAAAGGATGTACTTTTTACTCCATACATTTTCCCTGACACCCAAAAGTACTCGTTTTGAATGCTTAGCAGGACAGGAGAATGGTCTAATTCACACACCTGCCTCTGATCTGGCAGACTCACTAAAGACATGCTTAATTTGTAAAGGATGTCTGTGTGTTGGAGCATGCCTCTGGCTTTCTGTAAATTAAACAAATCAAGAAAATGTTGCTGCCTGGTTTGCTTTATATAAGGAATTTGATAAGATTGATACTTTACCTTTAACTTTTGATACTTAAGTATATTTTAGCAATTACATGTACTTTTGATACTTAAGTATATTTTAGCAATTACATGTACTTTTGATACTTAAGTATATTTTAGCAATTACATGTACTTTTGATACTTAAGTATATTTTAGCAATTACATGTACTTTTGATACTTAAGTATATTTTAAAGCAAATACTTTTAGACTTTTACTCAAGTAGTATTTTACTGGGTGACTTTCACTTTTACTTTAGTCATTTTCTATTAAGGTATCTATACTTTTACTCAAGTATGACAATTGGGTACTTTTTCCACCACTGCTCGGAATTGAGTGTTGCAACCGAGGACAGGCGATTTTAATGCGCTACACGCTTCAGCACTCGGCGGTCCCATTCTGTGAGCTTGTGCGGCCGAGCTATTGTTGCTCCTAGACGTTTCCACTTCACAATAGCAGCACATACAGTTGACCGGGGAAGCTCTAGCAGGGCAGATTATTATGAATATTTTATTTTAAGGGGTAGATCAGCTTTAATATTGCAAATATATGTAATTTTCTGCATCATTTCCAATCCCCCATATATATTTTTTGTAAATAAATATATATATATATATATAAACATACATACACATACATACCTACGTACACTACCGTTCAAAAGTTTGGGGTCACTTAGATATTTCCTTGTTTTTGAAAGATCAGCACATTTTTTGTCCATTAAAATAACATAAAATTGATCAGAAATACAGTGTAGACATTGTTAATGTTGTAAATGACTATTGTAGCTGGAAACGGCTGATTTTTTTATGGAATATCTACAGTGCCTTGCGAAAGTATTCGGCCCCCTTGAACTTTGCGACCTTTTGCCACATTTCAGGCTTCAAACATAAAGATATAAAACTGTATTTTTTTGTGAAGAATCAACAACAAGTGGGACACAATCATGAAGTGGAACGACATTTATTGGATATTTAAAACGTTTTTTAACAAATCAAAAACTGAAAAATTGGGCGTGCAAAATTATTCAGCCCCTTTACTTTCAGTGCATTTCAGTGCATCTCTGAATGATCCAATGTTGACCTAAATGACTAATGATGATAAATACAATCTACCTGTGTGTAATCAAGTCTCCGTATAAATGCACCTGCACTGTGATAGTCTCAGAGGTCCGTTAAAAGCGCAGAGAGCATCATGAAGAACAAGGAACACACCAGGCAGGTCCGAGATACTGTTGTGAAGAAGTTTAAAGCCGGATTTGGATACAAAAAGATTTCCCAAGCTTTAAACATCCCAAGGAGCACTGTGCAAGCGATAATATTGAAATGGAAGGAGTATCAGACCACTGCAAATATACCAAGACCTGGCCGTCCCTCTAAACTTTCAGCTCATACAAGGAGAAGACTGATCAGAGATGCAGCCAAGAGGCCCATGATCACTCTGGATGAACTGCAGAGATCTACAGCTGAGGTGGGAGACTCTGTCCATAGGACAACAATCAGTCGTATATTGCACAAATCTGTCCTTTATGGAAGAGTGGCAAGAAGAAAGCCACTTCTTAAAGATATCCATAAAAAGTGTTGTTTAAAGTTTGCCACAAGCCACCTGGGAGACACACCAAACATGTGGAAGAAGGTGCTCTGGTCAGATGAAACCAAAATTGAACTTTTTGGCAACAATGCAAAACGTTATGTTTGGCGTAAAAGCAACACAGCTCATCACTCTGAACACACCATCCCCACTGTCAAACATGGTGGTGGCAGCATCATGGTTTGGGCCTGCTTTTCTTCAGCAGGGACAGGGAAGATGGTTAAAATTGATGGGAAGATGGATGGAGCCAAATACAGGACCATTCTGGAAGAAAACCTGATGGAGTCTGCAAAAGACCTGAGACTGGGACGGAGATTTGTCTTCCAACAAGACAATGATCCAAAACATAAAGCAAAATCTACAATGGAATGGTTCAAAAATAAACATATCCAGGTGTTAGAATGGCCAAGTCAAAGTCCAGACCTGAATCCAATCGAGAATCTGTGGAAAGAACTGAAAACTGCTGTTCACAAATGCTCTCCATCCAACCTCACTGAGCTCGAGCTGTTTTGCAAGGAGGAATGGGAAAAAATGTCAGTCTCTCAATGTGCAAAACTGATAGAGACATACCCCAAGCGACTTACAGCTGTAATCACAGCAAAAGGTGGCGCTACAAAGTATTAACTTAAGGGGGCTGAATAATTTTGCACGCCCAATTTTTCAGTTTTTGATTTGTTAAAAAAGTTTGAAATATCCAATAAATGTCGTTCCACTTCATGATTGTGTCCCACTTGTTGTTGATTCTTCACAAAAAAAATACAGTTTTATATCTTTATGTTTGAAGCGTGAAATGTTGCAAAAGGTCGCAAAGTTCAAGGGGGCCGAATACTTTCGCAAGGCACTGTACATAGGCGTACACCAGTCTCAACGTCAACAGTGAAGAGGCGACTCCGGGATGCTGGCCTTCTAGGCAGAGTTGCAAAGAAAAAAAACATATCTCAGACTGGCCAATAAAAAGAAAAGATGGGCAAAAGAACACAGACACTGGACAGAGGAACTCTGCCTAGAAGGCCAGCATCCCGGAGTCGCCTCTTCACTGTTGACGTTGAGACTGGTGTTTTGAGGGTACTATTTAATGAAGCTGCCAGTTGAGGACTTGTGAGGCGTCTGTTTCTCAAACTAGACACTCTAATGTACTTGTCCTCTTGCTCAGTTGTGCACCGGGGCATCCCACTCCTCTTTCTATTCTGGTTAGAGCCAGTTTGCACTGTTCTGTGAAGGGAGTAGTACACAGTGTTGTATGAGATCTTCAGTATCTTGGCAATTTCTTGCATGGAAAAGCCTTAATTTCTCAGAACAAGAATAGACTGACGAGTTTGAGAAGAAAGTTCTTAGTTTCTGGCTATTTTGAGCCTGTAATCGAACTCACAAATGCCGATGCTCCAGATACTCAACTAGTCTAAAGAAGGCCAGTTTTATTGCTTCTTTAATCAGAACAACAGTTTTCAGCTGTGCTAGCATCATTTCAAAATGGTTTTCTAATGATTTAGCCTTTTAAAACGATAAACTTGGATTAGCTAACACTGGAGTGATGGTTGCGGATAATTGGCCTCTGTACGCCTATGTAGATATTCCATTAAAAATCTGATGTTTCCAGCTCTATTTACAACATTAACAATATCTACACTGTATTTCTGATCAATTTGATGTTATTTGAATGGACTAAAAAATTGCTTTTCTTTCAAAAACAAAGACATTTCTAAGTGACCCAAACTTTTGAACGGCAGTGTATATATTAATGTACACACAGTACCAATCAAAAGGTTGGACACACCTACTAATTCCAGGGTTTTTCTTTATTTAGACTTTTTTCTACGTTGTAGACTAATAGTGAAGACATCAACACTATGAAATAACACATATGGGATCATGTAGTAAGCCAAAAATATTCTTTACATTTGAAAATCTTCAAAGTAGCCACCCTTTGCCCTGATGAAAGCTTTGCACACTCTTGGCATTATCTCAACCAGCTTCATGAGGTAGTCACCTGGAATGCAATTCAATTGACATGTGTACCTTGTTAAAAGTTAATTTGTGGAATTTCTTTCCTTCTTAATGCATTTGAGCCAATCATTTGTGTGGTGACAAGGTAGGGGTGGTATACAGAAGATAGCTCTATTTGTTCAGAGACCAAGTTGATTTTATGGCAAGAACAGCTCAAATAAGCAAAGAGAAACGAAAGTCCATCATTACTTTAAGACATGAAGGTCCATCAATGCGGAACATTTCAAGAACTTTAAAGGTTTCTTTAAACTTTAAACCATCAAGCACTATAATGAAACTGGCTCTCATGAGGACCGCCACAGGAAAGGAAGACCCAGAGTTACCTCTGCTGCAGATGATAAGTTCATTTGAATTACCTGCCTCAGAAATTGCAGCCCAAATGCATGCTTCACAGAGAACAAGTAACAGACACATATAAAACATCAACTGTCCAGAGGAGACTGCGTGAATCAGGCCTCTTTTGGTTGAATTGCTGCAAAAAAAAACATGACTAAATGACCCCAATACGAAGAAGAGATTTGCATGGGCCAAGAAACACAAGTAATGGACATTATACTGCTGGAAATCTGTCCTTTGGTATGATGAGTCCAAATTTAAAATTTTTGGTTCCAACCGCCGTGTCTTTGTGAGACGCAGAGTAGGTGAACAGGTCATCTCTACTTGTGGGCTACCCACCGTGAAGCATGGAGGAGGAGGTGGGATGGTGTGGGGGTGCTTTTCTGGTGACACTGTCTATGATTTATTTATAATTATAGGCACACTTAACCAGCATGGCTACCACAGAGTTCTGTAGCAATACACCATCCCATCTGGTTTGTGGTTAGTGGGACTATCATTTGTTTTTTAACAAGACAATGACCCAACACACCTACAGGCTGTCAAAGGGCTATTTGACCAAGAAGGAGAGTGATGGAGTGCTGCATCAGATGACTTAACCTCCACAATCACCCAACTTCAACCCAATTGAGATGGTTTGGGATGAGTTGGACTGCAGAGTGAAGGAAAAGCAGCCAACTCCTTCAAGACTGTTGGAAAAGCATTCCAGGTGAAGCTGGTTGAGAGAATACCAAGCTGTCATCAAGGCAAAGGGTGGCTACTTTGAAGAACATAAAAAATAAAATAGATTTCAATTTGTTTAACACTTTTTTGCTTACTACATGATTCCATATGTGTTATTTCATAGTTCTGATGTCTTCATCTATTATTCTACAATGTTGAAAATAGTAAAAAAAATAAAGAAAAAGCCTTGAATGAATAGGTGTGTCCAAACTTTTGACTGGTACTGTACATATCTTTTAAAAATGTATTTCCTTTATTATTTTCCGCTAACCCTACCACCCCTCCCCTAATTGGAGTATACTTAAACAATATGGTCCGAGGAGGTATGGTATATGGCCAATATACCATGGCTAAGGGCTGTTCTTCGGCACAGCGCAGCGCAGAGTGCCTGGACACAGCCCTTAGCCGTGGTATATTGGCCATATATCACAAACCCCCGAGGTGCCTTATTGCTATTATAAACTGGTTACCAACGTAATTAGAGCAATAAAAATAAATGTTTTGTCATACCCGTGGTATACGGTCTGATATACCACGGCTGTCAACCAATCAGCATTCAGAGCTCGAACCACCCAGTTAATAATGATGAACAACAACACTTAGGCTTTTATTTCCAGTTTATACACACTATATGCCTCTTACGGACACAATCTATTTTACAATAGTTATATTTTGTTTGTTTTTAGTCCTGCCCTTCCTCTACCCTCAGCCTATCCCATCTATTTCTGATGTCCATCCAGTTTGATTTCTGTTTGCCATATATTTTTAACTGTGCTATTTCACCAAGGTTCTGAAGCTATATACATTTTACAGACACAGTATATTTCACATTTGTTATCTTGTTGTTATTAGTCCCACTCTTCAGCTCCATTAAACCCCTTTCATCTATCTCTTAACATCATCCATATTGGATTTCTACTTGCCATATATTTTTCAACTGTGCTGTGATGCTTCACAAAAGTAATGAACCTTTCTATTCTCATAGTTTCTACAGATTCTACAGAATTTTTTTTGCTAAAAGTATTATTATATTATTGATTGATTGACTATGACAATTCAGATCACCCAGTAGTGCTAACTGCAAAGTTAGCTCCAGGTAAATATTGAAATCCTTCATCCATTCCTAGACCTGCGAACAAAAACAAGCTACACATGACAGCACCAAAATAAATGATCTCATGACTCTGTCTCTTCGCAAACAAAATCTGTAGAGCTGGGATGGTTGTATCCCCCATATATATAATATTATTTTGGATGCAATAATTTTGTAGAATAATCTAAATAGAAAAAATATAAGTTTTGAGTACGGTGTCGTTTTGCGTATCAGTTCATAAACCATGTGACATGGAATCGGTACATTGAAAATCTCTTCCCAACTATTTTGCAATCTATACGGCACAGCTGTTCATTTTTGTTGGTCCTTAAATGAAACTAGTATTTTTTTTGCAGTTGGTTGTAAGATATAAAACTGTATTTTTTTGTGAAGAATCAACAACAAGTGGGACACAATCATGAAGTGGAACGACATTTATTGGATATTTCAAACTTTTTTAACAAATCAAAAACTGAAAAATTGGGCGTGCAAAATTATTATTATTCAAACTCTCTCCAGAAGTTCAGTGAGGATCTCTGAATGATCCAATGTTGACCTAAATGACTAATGATGATAAATACAATCCACCTGTGTGTAATCAAGTCTCCGTATAAATGCACCTGCACTGTGATAGTCTCAGAGGTCCGTCAAAAGCGCAGAGAGCATCATGAAGAACAAGGAACACACCAGGCAGGTCCGAGATACTGTTGTGAAGAAGTTTAAAGCCGGATTTGGATACAAAAAGATTTCCCAAGCTTTAAACATCCCAAGGAGCACTGTGCAAGCGATAATATTGAAATGGAAGGAGTATCAGACCACTGCAAATCTGCCAAGACCTGGCCGTCCCTCTAAACTTTCAGCTCATACAAGGAGAAGACTGATCAGAGATGCAGCCAAGAGGCCCATGATCACTCTGGATGAACTGCAGAGATCTACAGCTGAGGTGGGAGACTCTGTCCATAGGACAACAATCAGTCGTATATTGCACAAATCTGTCCTTTATGGAAGAGTGGCAAGAAGAAAGCCACTTCTTAAAGATATCCATAAAAAGTGTTGTTTAAAGTTTGCCACAAGCCACCTGGGAGACACACCAAACATGGGGAAGAAGGTGCTCTGGTCAGATGAAACCAAAATTGAACTTTTTGGCAACAATGCAAAACGTTATGTTTGGCGTAAAAGCAACACAGCTGAACACACCATCCCCACTGTCAAACATGGTGGTGGCAGTATCATGGTTTGGGCCTGCTTTTCTTCAGCAGGGACAGGGAAGATGGTTAAAATTGATGGGAAGATGGATGGAGCCAAATACAGGACCATTCTGGAAGAAAACCTGATGGAGTCTGCAAAAGACCTGAGACTGGGACGGAGATTTGTCTTCCAACAAGACAATGATCCAAAACATAAAGCAAAATCTACAATGGAATGGTTCAATAATAAACATATCCAGGTGTTAGAATGGCCAAGTCAAAGTCCAGACCTGAATCCAATCGAGAATGTGTGTAAAGAACTGAAAACTGCTGTTCACAAATGCTCTCCATCCAACCTCACTGAGCTCGAGCTGTTTTGCAAGGAGGAATGGGAAAAAATGTCAGTCTCTCGATGTGCAAAACTGATAGAGACATACCCCAAGCGACTTACAGCTGTAATCGCAGCAAAAGGTGGCGCTACAAAGTATTAACTTAAGGGGGCTGAATAATTTTGCACGCCCAATTTTTTCCGTTTTTGATTTGTTAAAAAAGTTTGAAATATCCAATAAATGTCGTTCCACTTCATGATTGTGTCCCACTTGTTGTTGATTCTTCACAAAAAAATACAGTTTTATATCTTTATGTTTGAAGCCTGAAATGTGGCATAAGGTCGCAAAGTTCAAGGGGGCCGAATACTTTCGCAAGGCACTGTATATATTGGCTGAACAGCCTGTTCTCTCTTGTTCGTACTAGACAAACTAGAGCAGAAACCAGGCCAAAGTAAACCCTGAACAGTGCACAGGAGTTAGGAGACAGGAAAAGACAGACACACACACACACACAAAAAAAGAGTAATGAAGAGTTTAAAAAGAGAGGAAGGAAGAGGGGGACTTTGTGACAGATAGAGAAAAGGGCTTAGAGACATGGGGGAGAGAAGGGGGGTGGAGAGGTGTACAGCGTGTGATGGGCAAGAAGCTGACAGAGAGCTAGAGAGATAGACATGGGGAGAGATACAGATCCAAGGAGACAGGTCTATGGATTCTTTCAACCTCATTGGTTTTTCTTCATTACATTTTTAAAGACCTCTCACCCCAAAACCCATTCAAGCAAACATCTGAACTGAACTGAACATTCGGCAACACTGTTGTTGATGATTTGACAGCATCCATTTGGCATCAACTCACTCTGGTAAGTAAATTAACACACTGTCAATAGTAATACAGTATTCATATTCTCCCCACAAACATCCTCTAATAAATCTTGTACTTTGCATACTACATGAGAACAACTACAGGACAGGTTTGAAAGAGGTCTAATAATTTACAGGCTATTCGCCTGAGGTTTATTTTCTAAATATTGGCCATTACGAGGAGCTGAAGAGCTTGTTAATGAGTCTGCCATGGAAAACAGGCATTGATATGCAATTAGTTTGTGTTCCTGCCCGGGAGACCACTACTGCATCACAGCTCCCTGCCTCTGTGAGTGACGCTGAAGAAATTTGGCGTGGCCCCTAAGACCCTCACAAACTTCTACAAAGGCACCATTAAGAGCATCCTGTCAGGCTGTAGCACCTCCCGGTACGGCAATTGCACTATCCAGAACCGCAGCCCTCTCCAGAGGGTGGTGCGGTCAGCCCAATGCATCATCGGGGACACACTGCATGCCCTCCAGGACATCTACAGCACCCGGTTTCATAGGAAGGCCAAGAAGACTCCAGCCACCCCGCTACCATCTAGGCGGAGACAGTAAAGGTGCATCAAAACAGGGACCGGGAGGCTGATAAACAGCTTTTATCTCCAGGCCATCAGACTGTTAAACAGTCATCACTACCCGGCCTCCACCCAGTACCCTGCTTTGTCACTGTTATGAGCCGGCTACCACCCTGCACCCTAGAGACTGCTGCCCTATGTACAGTGCCTTGCGAAAGTATTCGGCCCCCTTGAACTTTGCGACCTTTTGCCACATTTCAGGCTTCAAACATAAAGATATAAAACTGTATTTTTTTGTGAATAATCAACAACAAGTGGGACACAATCATGAAGTGGAATGACATTTATTGGATATTTCAAACTTTTTTAACAAATCAAAAACTGAAAAATTGGGCGTGCAAAATTATTCAGCCCCTTTACTTTCAGTGCAGCAAACTCTCTCCAGAAGTTCAGTGAGGATCTCTGAATGATCCAATGTTGACCTAAATGACTAATGATGATAAATACAATCCACCTGTGTGTAATCAAGTCTCCGTATAAATGCACCTGCACTGTGATAGTCTCAGATGTCCGTTAAAAGCGCAGAGAGCATCATGAAGAACAAGGAACACACCAGGCAGGTCCGAGATACTGTTGTGAAGAAGTTTAAAGCCGGATTTGGATACAAAAAGATTTCCCAAGCTTTAAACATCCCAAGGAGCACTGTGCAAGCGATAATATTGAAATGGAAGGAGTATCAGCACTGCAAATCTACCAAGACCTGGCCGTCCCTCTAAACTTTCAGCTCATACAAGGAGAAGACTGATCAGAGATGCAGCCAAGAGGCCCATGATCACTCTGGATGAACTGCAGAGATCTACAGCTGAGGTGGGAGACTCTGTCCATAGGACAACAATCAGTCGTATATTGCACAAACCTGGCCTTTATGGAAGAGTGGCAAGAAGAAAGCCATTTCTTAAAGATATTCATAAAAAGTGTTGTTTAAAGTTTGCCACAAGCCACCTGGGAGACACACCAAACATGTGGAAGAAGGTGCTCTGGTCAGATGAAACCAAAATTGAACTTTTTGGCAACAATGCAAAACGTTACGTTTGGCGTAAAAGCAACACAACTCATCACACTGAACACACCATCTCCACTATCAAACATGGTGGTAGCAGCATCATGGTTTGGGCCTGCTTTTCTTCAGCAGGGACAGGGAAGATGGTTAAAATTGATGGGAAGATGGATGGAGCCAAATACAGGACCATTCTGGAAGAAAACCTGATGGAGTCTGCAAAAGACCTGAGACTGGGACGGAGATTTGTCTTCCAACAAGACAATGATCCAAAACATAAAGCAAAATCTACAATGGAATGGTTCAATAATAAACATATCCAGGTGTTAGAATGGCCAAGTCAAAGTCCAGACCTGAATCCAATCGAGAATCTGTGGAAAGAACTGAAAACTGCTGTTCACAAATGCTCTCCATCCAACCTCACTGAGCTCGAGCTGTTTTGCAAGGAGGAATGGGAAAAAATGTCAGTCTCTCGATGTGCAAAACTGATAGAGACATACCCCAAGCGACTTACAGCTGTAATCGCAGCAAAAGGTGGCGCTACAAAGTATTAACTTAAGGGGGCTGAATAATTTTGCACGCCCAATTTTTCAGTTTTTGATTTGTTAAAAAAGTTTGAAATATCCAATAAATGTCGTTCCACTTCATGATTGTGTCCCACTTGTTGTTGATTCTTCACAAAAAAATACAGTTTTATATCTTTATGTTTGAAGCCTGAAATGTGGCAAAAGGTCGCAAAGTTCAAGGGGGCCGAATACTTTCGCAAGGCACTGTACATAGAGTCATTGAAAACTAGTCACTTTAATCATGTTTACATACCGTTTTACCCACGTTATATGTATACTGTATTCTAATCATGGCTCATCCTTTATAACTACTGATGTACACACCTTTTCTATTCATATCTATTCATATACAAGGTAGGGGTGGTATACAGAAGACAGCCCTATTTGGTAAAAGACCAAGTCCATATTATGGCAAAAACAACTCAAATAAGCAAAGAGAAACGACAGTCCATCATTATTTTAAGACATGAAGGTCCATCAATGCGGAACATTTCAAGAACTTTGAAAGTTTCTTCAAGTAAAGTTGCAAAAACCTTCAAGCGCTATGATGAAACTGGCTCTCATGAGGACCACCACAGGAATGGAAGACCCAGAGTTACCTCTGCTGCAGAGGATAAATTCATTAGAGTTACCAGCCTCAGAATTTGCAGCCCAAATAAATGCTTCACAGGGTTTAAGTAACAGACACATCTCAACATCAACTCTTCAAAGGAGACTGCTTGAATCAGGCCTTCATGGTCGAATTGCTGCAACAACAAAAAAAAACACTACTAAATGACCCCATTAATAAGAAGAGATTTGCTTGGGTCAAGAAACACGAGTAACAGACATTAGACTGGTGGAAATCTGTCCTTTGGTCTGATGAGTCCAAATCTGAGATTTTTGGTTCCAACCGCCATGTCTTTGTGAGACGCAGAGTAGGTGAATGGATGATCTCCGCATGTGTGGTTCCTACCTTGAAGCATCGAGTAGAGGTGGGATGGTGTGGGGGTGTTTTGCTGGTGACACTCTCTGTTGTTTATGTATAATTCAAGGCACACTTAACCAGCATGGCTACCACAGAGTTCTGCAGCAATACGCCATCCCATCTGATTTGCGCTTAGTGGGACTATCATTTGTTTTTCAACAGGGCAATGACCCAACACATCTCCAGGCTGTGTAAGGGCTATTTGACCAAGAAGGTGATGGAGTGCTGAATCAGATGACCTGACATCCACAATCACCCGACCTCAACCCATTTGAGATGGTTTGGGATGAGTTGGAGCCCAGAGTCAAGGAAAAGCAACCAACAAGTGCTCAGCATATGTGGGAACTCTTTTAAGACTGTTGGAAAGTATTCCAGGTGAAGCTGGTTGAGAGAATGCCAAGAGTGTGCAAAGCTGTCATCAGCTTTGTAACTCTGTGTTGTGTAACTCTGTGTTTTTGTCTGTGTCACACTGCTTTGCTTTATCTTGGCCAGGTCGCAGTTGCAAATGAGAACTTGTTCTCAACTAGTCTACCTGGTTAAATAAAGGTGAAATGAAAAATAAAAAAAAGGCAATGGGTGTTTGTGTTTTTTTTTTTGGTTACTACTTGATTCCGTGTATGTTATTTCATAGTTTTGATGTCTTCACTAGTATTCTACAGTGTGGAAAATAGTAAAAAGTAAAGTAAAACCCTTGAATGAGTAGGCATGTCCATACTTTTGACTGGTGTTGTACATTCCGCAGTCTGTCATTGCTCGTTCTGATATTGGATTATGTGTGTATTATTTTATTTTATTTTATATGGCTAGGTATAGCTGCAGAGAAACACAAGCATTTCTCTGCACCTTTGAAAACATCTGCACATCTGTGTATGTGACCAATAAAACTTTGATTTGACAGACAGGTTGGCAGGTCAACGGTAGTAGCCCAGGCCAACCAGAGGGTGGTAGTATGACCCAGGTTTATGCTGTCTGTGAAGCTCAGCGTTGGCTCTGGTCATATCTGATGTTGAAGAGATGGAGAATGTAGTATTTGATGATCTTTTCATACTTCTCGTCTACCTAGACTTCACACAGGAAAACGTTATACTATGTTGACTATGTTCTTTTAACCTCTTTCTTTCAATATACATGATGTATGAGATAAAATCAGGGAACTATTGAATAATATCCAATGCCCTAACAAGGCCTCTGAACTGTGAAATGTTGAATTTATATTGTAATTAAAGAAGCTAACGAAATGTACATGTGATGGCTGGACTGGAGCCGATGGATTTTGACTATGTATGAGTCATAATAGTAGTCTGCTCGATCTGTTTTGCAGCACAGTCTTCCTCTCTCCGCCAGAGGGCAGCAGAACCACCAGAATGGGACCAGGGAATCCCTATTTCCTGTACTTACCTAATGCTAGTAAATCAAATTAGTGTTTCGATCACTAATTACCATCTTAGCCCTCCCTTTGAACTCTGATTGGACTAAGAGCGGCTTCGGCTGCCTTCACGACGCACAAGCACCAGCGACCTCGGATACGTTGATGAGCGTGTGCTGTCTCAACACATTACGTCTCATTTGGTGTTGGGGTTTGCGTATGAAACGCAGCGGAGGGTGCAGTACCCTGCTTCCGACACCGTGCAGCAGAGATGCGCGCTTCTGCAACTGAGTGTGGCGGTAGCCAGTGGAATGAATCTCTCACCATACGCACGCATATTCCTGGAGAACTGCCCGGCGCACGACGACAACGAGGCTAATTTCAGCCCTATTCCCATGACGCCTGGACGCCTTCGAAGGATCTGGTCAACGCCGCCACTGAAATGCTGCCGACTCAGGCCCAGGACTATATCGATTTAGATACAGAAGTGATCATAAATTAGGAGTTAGGTGGGGATAAAGGGCAGGTGGTGGTGGTGGGGGAGGGGGGGGGGGGGGGGGGGGCATAGTAGGCTACAGTCTCGGATGGTAACAGTCTCAGATGGTAACAGTCACAGAACGATCCAGTGTAATGCCCCCCTCTAGGGCCTCACTGCACCACACTGAGAATATGAGATGAGGTGGAGCAATGAGAACAATGGTGGGGGGTGAAAATGTGACTGAGAGAGATAAGGAGTGTGTGTGTGTGTGTGTGTGTGTGTGTGTGTGTGTGTGTGTGTGTGTGTGTGTGTGTGTGTGTGTGTGTGTGTGTGTGTGTGTGTGTGTGTGTGTGTGTGTGCGCGCACTTGTGCACATGCTGGCAAGGAAGAGTGTGTTTATGCAGAGGAGAGTGTGAACCTGTGACAGAGAGGTGAAGAGAGTTAGTGTGGGCTTGTATGCAAACTAGAGAAAGTATGTGCGGAAGAGTGTGTCTAGCCATGAGCATGAGGCTGCCCGGAAATAGAGTATGTGCAAGGTTGACATGTGATGAAGAGTAAATATTTGTGTGTATTAACAGGCAGTGAGAGGAGGGGGGTAAAGTGTGTACACTGCAGTATGTGTAAAGAAAGTATGTGCGTGTGTGTGTGTGTGTGTGTGTGTGTGTGTGTGTGTGTGTGTGTGTGTGTGTGTGTGTGTGTGTGTGTGTGTGTGTGTGTGTGTGTGTGTGTGTGTGTGTGTGTGTGTGTGTGTGCGTGTGTGTGTGTGTGTGTGTGTGTTTGAGTATATATTTACATAACAGAAACCAAGTGTGTATGTTCTGTATGCAAAATCATCAGTATACATACATATTTAGCAGATGTTTCCTAGCAGAATTAAGGCCCTCTGCCGTCAAAAACATGTTTTACCATTGTTTAATATATATTTCCACACTATGAGTTTGAAATAATAGTGTGAAAATTGTGAGCTGTTTGAAAAAACGCCTGAAATTTCATCCTGTTTTGGAGGGATGGAGCTTTGGCCTGCCTGGTGACATCACCAGGGGGTAAATTAGAACTTCTTAGGGCTGAAATCCCGTTAACGGGATCGATATGACAACAGCCAGTGAAAGTGCAGGGCGCCAAATTCAAAACAACAGAAATCTCATCATTAAAATTCCTCAAACATACATGTGTTTTATACCATTTTAAAGGTAATCTTGTTGTTAATCCCACCACAGTGTCCGATTTCAAATAGGCTAAACAGCGAAAGCACCAAAAACTATTATGTTAGGTCACCAACAAGCCACAGAAAAACACAGCCATTTTTCCAGCCAAAGATAGGAGTCAAAGATAGGAATCACTAACCTTTGATGGTCTTCATTAGATTACACTCATGTTACACAATACATGTATGTTTTCTTTGATAAAGTTCATATTTATATAAAACAATCTGAGTTTACATTGGCGCATTACGTTCAGTAGTTCCAAAAACATCCAGTGATTTTGCATAGCCACATCAATTTTACAGAAGTACTCATCATAAATGTTTTCTACATTTTTTAAATATTTTTTTTACCCCTTTTTCTCCCCAATTTCGTGGTATCCAATTGTTGTAGTAGCTACTATCTTGTCTCATCGCTACAACTCCCGTACGGGCTCGGGAGAGACGAAGGTTGAACGTCATGCGTCCTCCGATACACAACCCAACCAGCCGCACTGCTTCTTAACACAGCGCGCATCCAACCCGGAAGCCAGCCGCACCAATGTGTCGGAGGCTACACCGTGCACCTGGCAACCTTGGTTTAGCGCGCACTGCGCCCGGCCCGCCACAGGAGTCGCTGGTGCGCGATGAGACAAGGACATCCCTACCGACCAAGCCCTCCCTAACCCGGACGACGCTAGGCCAATTGTGCGTCACCCCACGGACCTCCCGGTCGCGGCCGGTTACGACAGAGCCTGGGCGCGAACCCAGGGACTCTGATGGCACAGCTGGCGCTGCAGTACAGCGCCCTTAATCAGAATGCACTCTCAGGAATCATAGTTCCACAATAAATGTTTGATTTGTTCGATAATGTCCATTATTTATGTTCAAGTAGCTAGTTTTGTTAGGGCGTTTAGTACACAAATCCAAACGCTCATGCAGCCGAACGTCGGACAAAAAGTTCAAAAAGTTATATTACAGGTCGTAGAAACATTTCAAACTAAGTATAGAATCAATCTTTAGGATGTTTTTATCACAAATCTTCAATAACATTCCAACTGGAGAATTCCATTGTCTGTAGAAAAGCCATGGAACGCAGGTCGCTCTCATGTGAAATGCGCGTGACCAGGACCTGGCTCTCTGCCAGACCACTGACTCAAAGAGCTCTCATCCGGCCCCACATCACAGTAGAAGCCTCATTCAAGTTTCTAAAGACGGTTGACATCTAGTGGAAGCCCTAGGAAGTGCAACTTGAACCATATCCCACTGTGTATTCGATAACTACAAACCTCAGATTTCCCACTTCCTGTTTGGATCTTTTCTCAGGTTTTTGCCTGCCATATGAGTTCTGTTATACTCACAGACATCATTCAAGCAGTTTTAGGAACTTCAGAGTGTTTTCTATCCAAATGTACTAATAATATGCATATATTAGCAACTGGGACTGAGGAGCAGGCCGTTTACTCTGGGCACCTTATTCATCCAAGCTACCCAATTCTGCCCCTGCAGCCATAGACCAATAAGAAAGAGAGTTCCAAATCCCTCTGCCAATAACAGCTAGTTTTCAGTTTTATCCTCCCCACTCAGACCACTCCCAGACAGTCCTAGAAAAAGTTTTGCTTGAGAAATTGCTCTTTGCTAAGAAGCTATTTTAGTTTCTTTTTTTAAACCATTTTAATTGAAAACAATCACAGTAAGGTACTTAGTTGTTATCCAGAAATGATTTGATATGGAAATAAAACCACCGCATTGGACTTTGAAGGTTGATGTCCCAGGTCAGCAGTCCTGGGAGGGAACTCAAGAATTACACACATATGTGCAGCCCTGTACACAACAGACAAATTGAGAGTTTAGGAAGGATAGATAGCCACACAAAATGGAGGCTCAGATGCAAAAAAACCAATCTTATTTATTCAGAACATGACGCCCTAAAATGTGCAAAGTGCATATAAAACAAAAGGTGCAATAGACAAATCATTTATCAGTGTCGTAGGGAGGAGCGCACACACCTGGCTCCTAATAAAAGGTTGACTACTTACAGTACCTCAAATTAGAGAGCAATAGAGAGAAAGCCGAGAACAGAAGACAAATCATCCCTTCCTTTCCTGTAGTGCGGGGACATTAGTATGGATAATATATGGGGAAAGGCAGATAATGAGAGGTGCGTTTTAACCATTGGTCTCGTAGGTGTTCCCCCTTCAATGTTCGACGCTGGCAAACTTCAGTGCAAATTCATTTAAAAAACGAGCCTGTGTCTCCTAACAAGGCCATTAAACAGTCCTGCGCCGGGGTCTTTAACAAGAACAGATTGCTCTCATTTTGACCTAAAGCGGGTTGCATAATGTGTGTGTCGGATGTGTAAAAGAGAGAGGAACTGTGTGTGTGTGTGTGTGCACGCATGCGTGTGTGCAATGGCGAGATAGTTATCTAACGATCTCAATGCGTTTTTTTTAGAGCCACCTCTTTTATTGATTTATTTGACCTTTATTTAACTAGGCAAGTCAGTTAAGAACAAATTCTTATTTTCAATGACGGCCTAGGAACGGTGGGTTAACTGCCTTGTTCAGGGGCGGAATGACAGATTTTTACCTTGTCAGCTCGGGGATTCAATCTTGCAACCTTCCAGTTACTAGTCCAACACTCTAACCATTAGGCTACCTGCCGCCCCCTCTGTCATTACATACTCCAAATTACATCAATAATCTATCTTTATACTGATGTGATGACATTGACCTTAGTCTGAAATTGAAATAGTAGCGTTTTCTTTTAAATCATTTCGTAACATGGGGTATATGAGCATTTTACCACCTCTGCCCGGAGGCACAGTCCATAAGATGCTTGCCTCTGCACCTTAGGAGCAATGGCTCGAGTCCCTGTTGCATCTCTCTCTCTCACTAAATTCTTGGCAGCGGTGGGATCACTCCGGTGGTCTCAGGAAGCAATGGAGAGGACCTGTAGCTACATTGCAGGGACCATTCACTTTTTCACGAAGGTTGGGGTCAATTCCATGTCCATTCCAAGTAATTCAGGGATTGTAAAGACATTTTTTATTTTATAGTTCCTTTTCAATATGTATTGTATTTGACTGACCCTTTTTTCACTCACGTGGTAGCAAGCACTGCTTTTTGGTGCAACCTTAAAGAATTCAACACAATTGGTAACTGGTGCCTCTTTTAATGATTCACAAAGTTGGAGTAATTATTAGATCATTTTGAAATACCACATTCACCGTGGGAGAAGTAGCTGAATGAAAGACTGTCAGAAACTGTAAGATCTAAACAGACACAGATGGCAAAGTGAGGACATGGTTCATTTAGTCCTCCAAGACGCACTGGAAAAGTGAGGACACAGGTCAGTAAGTCCTCACAAACACACTGGATATTAAAGTAAGGATGTGGGTCATTGAGTCCTCACAAAAACCGTAGATGTTAAAGTGAGGACATGAGTAATTGTGTCCTCACAAACACACTGTAACAGAAAACAGCCGCAGATGTCAAAGTGAGGACCCGGGTCATTGAGCCTTAAAAGACACACTGTAAGGATGCCAAAATGAGGACATGTATAATCCCTATGTCCTCACAATCCCACACCGCATGGCCAAGTGAGGACATAAGCCTTTGAGTCCCCACAAACACATTTGTAGGTCCGAAAGGCTTCTGTCACAGATGTGCCAGAGCTGAGTAGCTAGCGGCTAAAAACACAGCTTCCCAGAGTTCCTCTCATTTGACCAGACACGAGTCCCTAACTGGGTCATGGACCAAAAACACTCTGAAACAGCCGCTTAATATTCCTCAGTAGCCCTAATGTATGGAGCCTTTCAATCTATATGAATCCAGGCGCATGGAAGTCCATAGAGGTAATACTTTAGAATCAGATACATATGGATGTGTCTGGATATTGGACATACAGTGGGGAGAACAAGTATTTGATACACTGCCGATTTTGCAGGTTTTCCTACTTACAAAGCATGTAGAGGTCTGTAATTTTTATCATAGGTACACGTCAACTGTGAGAGACGGAATCTAAAACAAAAATCCAGAAAATCACATTGTATGATTTTTAAGTAATTAATTTGCATTTTATTGCATGACATAAGTATTTGGTACATCAGAAAAGCAGAACTTAATATTTGGTACAGAAACCTCAGAGATCATACGTTTCCTGTAGTTCTTGACCAGGTTTGCACACATTGCAGCAGGGATTTAGACCTTCTCCAGATCCTTCAGGTTTCGGGGCTGTCACTGGGCAATACGGACTTTCAGCTCCCTCCAAAGATTTTCTATTGGGTTCAGGTCTGGAGACTGGCTAGGCCATTCCAGGACCTTGAGATGCTTCTTACGGAGCCACTCCTTAGTTGCCCTGGTTGTGTGTTTCGGGTCGTTGTCATGCTGGAAGACCCAGCCACGACCCACCTTCAATGCTCTTACTGAGAGAAGGAGGTTGTTGGCCAAGATTTCGCGATACATGGCCCCAGCCATTCTCCCCTCAATACGTTGCAGTCGTGATGTCTCCTTTGCAGAAAAGCATCCCCAAAGAATGACGTTTCCACCTCCATGCTTCACGGTTGGGATGGTGTTCTTGGGTTTGTACTCATCCTTCTTCCTCCTCCAAACACGGCGAGTAGAGTTTAGACCAAAAAGCTCTATTTTTGTCTCATCAGACCACATGACCTTCTCCCATTCCTCCTCGGGATCATCCAGATGGTCATTGGCAAACTTCAGACGGGTCTGGACATGCGCTGGCTTGAGCAGGGGGACCTTGCGTGCGCTGCAGGATTTTAATCCATGACGGCGTAGTGTGTTACTAATGGTTTTCTTTGAGACTGTGGTCCCAGCTCTCTCCAGGTCCTGCCATGTAGTTCTGGCCTGATCCCTCACCATCCTCATGATCATTGATGCCCCACGAGGTGAGATCTTGCATGGAGCCCCAGACCGAGGGTGATTGACCGTCATCTTGAACTTCTTCCATTTTCTAATAATTGCGCCAACAGTTGTTGCCTTCTCACCAAGCTACTTTCCTATTGTTCTGTAGCCCATCCCAGCCTTGTGCAGGTCTACAATTTTATCCCTGATGTCCTTACACAGCTCTCTAGTCTTGGCCATTGTGGAGAGGTTGGAGTCTGTTTGTTTGATTGAGTGTGTGGACAGGTGTCTTTTATACAGGTAACGAGTTCAAACAGGTGCAGTTAATACAGGTAATGAGTGGAGAACAGGAGGGCTTCTTAAAGAAAATCTAACAGGTCTGTGAGAGCCGGAATTCTTACTGGTTGGTAGGTGATCAAATACTTATGTCTTGCAATAAAATGCAAATTAATTACTTAAAAATCATACAGTTGAAGTGTACCTATGATAAAAAATTACAGACCTCTACATGCTTTGTAAGTAGGAAAACCTGCAAAATCAGGCAGTGTATCAAATACTTGTTCTCCCCACTGTATATACACACAGTACATAGATGGAGAGGTGTCAGTCACATTCACTGCCAATGCCCCGTAGGGTCCTGCCCCTTCTGCCAATAGAACATGACTCCTGGGGCTTCTGCCTCACGCGGGAGGATGGAAGCTGTTGCGTGTTCAAGGCTGTTTTTTATGGAAATGTGTGTCCCCATGTGGATGCATGCATTTGCTTACAGTGCCTTCGGCAAGTATTCACACTGGCTTGACTTTTTCCACATTTTGTTGCGTTATAGCTTGAATTTAAAATTGATTAAATTGAGATGTTTTGTCACTGGCTAACACACAATAGCAAGACCTGAAAATAGTTTTGAAAAGAACAGGCAAATATTGCTCAATCCAGTTGTGCTAAGCTCTTAGTGTCACGCTCGCTATCCTCAAACTCCCTGTCATAAATCAACCAAGGCGCAGAGTGCATGTAGTTCCACATCTTTTAATGAAAGTGAAACCGAAATAACCAAAAAGCAAACAGGTAAACAGCAAAGAACGTGACGCAACCGAGGTGCACACAAACACACAAACACAATAATTACACACAGAACACAGGTGGGAAAAGGCTACCTAAGTATGGTTCTCAATCAGAGACAACGATTTACAGCTGCCTCTGATTGGGAACCATACCAAGCCAAACACATAGAAATAGAAAACATAAAAAACACATAGAATGCCCACCCCAACTCACGCCCTGACCAAAACAAAATGGAGACATAAAAAAGGAACTAATGTCAGGACGTGACAGTACCACCCCCCAAAGGTGCGGACTCCGCCCGCAAAACCTGAACCTATAGGGGAGGGTCTGGGTGGGCATTTCACCGCTGTGGTGGCTCTGGTGCGGGACGTAGACCCCACTCCACCTTAGTCTTGGCCCACTTAGGTGGCGCCTCTGGAGTGAGTCCCCCCTGCCTCTGGAGTGGGTTCCCTTACCACGGGCGCCGGACAGGCGGGAGACTCTGGCAGCGCCGGACAGGCGGGAGGCTCCGGCGGCGCCGGACAGGCGGGAGGCTCCGGACAGGCGGGAGGCTCTGGCGGCGCCGGACAGGCTGGTGCGTGGGGCTGCCACAGGACCCACCAGGCTGGGGAGACCTACAGGAGGACTGGTGCATGGACGAGGCACCGGATACACAGGGCCGTGGAGGCGCACTGGCGGTCTCGACCGCACAGCTGCCCCCCCCGCCCCCCCGTCACCTGTCACCTGCTCGCCCCAGTAAGCACGGGGAGTGGGCTCAGGTCTCCAACCTGACTCCGCCACACTCCCCGTGTGCCCCCCAAATTTTTTTGGGGGGGGCTGCCTCTCGGGCTTCAGTGACCGGGCCTTGTCCTCTACCATTCTCTCCTCCCCGGTCCAACTCCTCCTCCAGGTTGGCGCCCGCTGCTTGGTCTTCTTGTGGTGGGTAATTCTGTCACACTCGCTATCCTCAAACTCCCTGTCATAAATCAACCAAGGCGCAGAGTGCATGTAGTTCCACATCTTTTAATGAAAGTGAAACCAAAATAACAAAAAACAAACAGGTAAACTGCAAAGACCGTGACGCAACCGAGGTGCACACAAACACACACAGAAATATAACTACCCATTAAACACAGGTGGGAAAAGGCTACCTAAGTATGGTTCTCGATCTGAGACAACGATTTACAGCTGCCTTTGATTGGGAACCATACCAAGCCAAACACATAGAAATAGAAAACATAAAAAACACATAGAATGCCCACCCCAACTCACGCCCTGACCAAAACAAAATGGAGACATAAAAAAGGAACTACGGTCAGGACGTGACACTTAGAGACTTACCCAAAAACACTCACAGCTGTAATCGCTGCCAAAGGTGATTCAAACATGTATTGACTCAGGGTTGTGATATTTCTGTATTTCATTTAGCAAATTTGCAAACCAAAAAAAATCTTGACATGTACTCACTTTGTAATTATGGGGTATTGGGTGTAGTTGGGTGAGAAAAAAATGATATGTCATCCATTTTGAATTCAGGCTGTAACGCAACAAAATGTGGAATAAGTCAAGCAGTAGGAATACTTTCTGAAGGCACTTATGTTGTCTGTTCGTTTCTGTGAGGCAACGTGTATGCGCATTCATATGTCATATATGACAGATTGTGTATGTGCACTATACTGTATGTTCCTCCTTACATGTCTGCCTTTCTGTCTTTTTTTTATGTGTATTCATTAGCACAGCATCTACAGTATAGTAAGATGTCTGACAGCTAACTAACATTTTTTCCAGATTGTGTATGTGCTCTATGTGTTTTTTTTCTCTCCTGTGAAAGTCATATTATTATTTATTTACTTATGTCATCCAAAGTCCTTTGAAAGTTTTTCTCTGCGACAAAGTAGCGACTCTATATTACACAGTGGGACTAAATTAAGAGGATCAACTCTGTTATTGCTTTCATTCTGGGATATGATTGGTGGAATTTGTCAGATATTATTATACAGTATTTATTACTGCATTGAAAGCCCCCCTACCAAAAAAGACAAAAACATATTCAGATACACTGAAACAGAACTTGCGCCACGATGAATGCGTCTTCTGAATCCCTGGCCAATTTTTCGCCCCTCCCCCCCAACTATTCCGTCATTTCCTCCTCCATTTTCCCAATCTTTCGTCCCTTCTCTCTTTCTTACGAGCCACTCTAACCATTTTGTTCTCATCATTCTTCTCCATCATTCTGTTCATCCTCTCATTCACCCCATCATCTCTTCCCATCTCTTATTCCAAACGTCATTCCTTTACTGCCTCCCTCCATCTCTCACTCCTCCAATGTCACCCCATCTAGTCCCTCTTCCTCTCCCACTCTTTCTCTGTCTTCCCCTCTTCCTAAGCCTGCACTCATAAGATGCTGACCACTCCATTTAGTAATTGTTGAAGCAGCAAAACCTCTCTTTTTTCAGTAACTCAAGCCTGCCTCCTCGTCCTTCCTCCACTCTCTCCCCACCACTTCTACATTTCTTCCTCCTCCCTGTTCCTCTAAATGTCTATCTAAAAGTCAGCATGAAATTGCTCTACCTCTCTCCCTCATCTCTCTCTCTCGTTCTCTCGTTCTCTGTCTGTACATACAGGTACAGTACCTTCAGAAAGTATGCACACCCCTTGACTTTTTCCACATGTAGTTGTGTTACAGCTTGAATTTAAAACTGGCCTACACACTATACCCATAATGTTAAAGTGGAATTATGTTTTTTTTGTGTGCAAATTAATAAAAATGAAAAGCTGACATGTCTTGAGTCAATAAGCATTCAACCCCTTTGTTATGGCATGCTTAAATAAGTTCAGGAGTAATAAATGTGCTTAACATGATGATAAGTTGCATGGAATAACTCTGTGCAATAATAGTATTTACCTTGATTTTTGAATCACTACCTCATCTCTGTACCCCACATGTAGAATTAGCTGTAAGGTTTCTCAGTCAAGCAGTGAATTTCAAACACAGATTCAACCACAAAGACCTGGGAGGTTTTCCAATGCCTCGCAAAGAAGGGCACCTATTGGGAGATGGGTAAAAAGAAAAGCAGACATTGAATATCCGTTTGAGCATGGTGTAGTTATTAATGACACTTTGGACGATGTATCATTACACCCAGTCACTACAAAGATACAGGCATCCTTGCTAAAGGAAGGAAATCGATCAGGGACTTCACTGTGAGGCCAATGGTAACTTTAAAACCGTTTTGGAGTTTACTGGCTGTGACAGGAGAAAACAGAGGATGGATCAAAAACATTGTAGTTACTCCACTATACTAACCTGAATGACAGAGTGAAAAGAAAGAAGCCTGTACAGAATTATTTTTCTCCCAAAACATGCATCTTGCTTGCAATAAGGCACTAAAGTAAAACTGCAAAAACTGTGGCAAATAAATTAACTTTATGTCCTTTAAACAAAGCGTTATGTTTGGGGCAAATCCAACGCAACACATATTTTCAAGCATAGTGGTGGCTGCATCATGTTGTGGGTATGCTTGTCATCATCCAGGACTACAGATATGACTTTTTTAAATAAATGTGACAGAGCTAAGCACAGGCACAATCCCAGAGGAAAACCTGGACTTGTCTGCTTTCCAACAGACACTGGGAGACAAATTCACCTTTCAGCAGAACAATAACCTAAAAGGCCTAATATACACTGGAGTTGCTTACCAAGATGATATTGAATGTTTCCGAGTGGCCTAGTTAAAGCTAAAATTGATCATGGCTGTCTAGTAATGATAAACAACCAAATTGACAGAGCTTGAAGAATTACAAAAAAAAATAATGTCCAAATACTGTATTAGCCAGGTGTGCAAAGCTCTTAGACACTTACCCAGAAAGACCCGCAGGTGTAATCGCTGCCAAAGGTGATTCTAACATGTATTGATTCAGAGGTGTGAATTTTTATGTTAATTAAATATTTCTGTATTAAACATTTGCTAAAAATAAAAACATGTTTCCACTTTGCCATTATGGGACATTGTCTGTTAGGTGGGTGAAATGTTTTATTTATTTAATCCATTTTGAATTCAGGCTGTAACACAGAAAAATATGGAACAGGTGTTTAAACTTTCTGAAGGCACTGTAGCTGCTATGTATACATTACTGTTGATGTACAGTGGCTTGCAAAAGTATTTACCCCCATTGGCATTTTTCCTATTTGGTCTCCTTACAACCTGGAATTAAAATGGATTTTTGGGGGGTTTGTATCATTTGATTTACACAACATGCCTACCACTTCGAAGATGCAAAATATTTTTTTTATTGTGAAACAAACAAGAAATAAGACAAAAAACAGAAAACTTGAGCGTGCTTGAGCGTGCATAACTATTCACCCCCCCAAAGTCAATACTTTGTAGAGCCACCTTTTGCAGCAATTACATCTCAAAGTCTCTTGGGGTATGTTTCCCCTTAAACCACTCAAGTGTTGCTTTAGCAGTATGCTTAGGGTCATTGTCCTGCTGCAATGTGAACCTCCGTCCCAGTCTCAAATATCTTGAAGACTGAAACAGGTTTCCCTCAAGAATTTCCCTGTATTTAGTGCCATCCATCATTCCTTCAAGTCTGACCAGTTTCCCAGTCCCTGCCGATGAAAAACATACCCACAGCATGATGCTGCCACTGTGGATGGTGTTCTCGGGGTGATGAGAGGTGTTGGGTTTGTGCCAGACATAGCATTTTCCTTGATGGTCAAAAAGCTCAATTTTAGTCTCATCTAACCAGAGTACCACCTTTGGGGAGTCTCCCACATGCCTTTTGGCGAACACCAAACATGTTTGCTTATTTTTTCTTTAAGAAATGGCTTTTTCCTGGCCACTCTTCTGTAAAGCCCAGCTCTGTGGAGTGTACGGCTTAAAGTGGTCCTATGGACTGATACTCCAATCTCCACTGTGGAGCTTTGCAGCTCCTTCAGCATTATCTTCGGTCTCTTTGTTGCCTCTCTGATTAATGCCCTCATTGCTTGATCCGCGATGTTTGGTGGGCGGCCCTCTCTTGGCAGGTTTATTGTGATGCCATATTCTTTCCATTTTTAATAATGGATTTAATGGTGCTCCGTGGGATGTTCAAAGTTTTGGATATTTTTTTATAACCCTGCTGTTGCAGACTCTGGGGCCTTTCAGAACAGGTATATACTGAGATCATGTGACAGATCATGTGACACTTATATTGCACACAGGTGGACTTTATTTAACTAATTATGTGACTTCTGAAGGTAATTGGTTGCACTAGATCTTACTTAGGGGCTTCAAAGCAAAGGGGGTGAATACATGGCCACGCACCACTTATCAACTCATTTTTATTTTTTATACTTTTTTGAAACAAGTCATTTCTTTCATTTCACTTCACCAATTTGGAAAAAATGTTGTATGTCCATTACCTGAAATCCAAATAAAAATCAATTTAATTAAATTACAGGTTGTAATGCAACAAAATAGGAAAGAATCCAAGGGGGGTGAATACTTTTACAAGACACTGTAGCTCTCTCTGCTTGTTCATTTAAGTGTTTGTATCCCATCCACGTTTCTCACCACTTTATTGTACATGCTCATCCCCCTCCCTCTTTCTCTCCATAGACCACATCTATCTCTCCTTCTCTCCTCTTCTCCTCCCTCCCCCATCCTGAACTCCCAGCTTCCTGTCCATCCCCTCTGTTTTTGCAGATTTAAAAAAAATGTTTTATCTCCATCCCTCTCTCCCTCTCACTCTCCCACCTTTTTCTTTTGATATAATTTCTTTGAAGTCATGGTTGTCCCAGCAACAAGGTGGAAATATTGAAGAAAATCTTTATACGGAGAGTGGGAATTTCCAACAGGACGCACCCCCCAAACAAACACGTGGAAACACGTTTGATGCACGTGGTGTCTTCATATACATCAAAATGATGTCGTAACATTTCCTGTTATACCGTTGTTCTCTTTATCATGGCATACTGGAAAGTCATATTCAAGTATCAACATTGATCTAAAATTCTAAGCAATTTTCTATGTTTCTTACGTGTGTATTTAATGCGTTGCGGTCAATGTATCGCATGCTATTTATATCACTATCCATGTATTGGATTTCCCTGGCATGCATCTAAAAATAGACTGAGAAAAAAGAGCGAAAGGATGAGGGAGATATGGATGGGGGGGGCACAGAGGAATACAAAGCGGAAGACAGAAGGAGGGACGGTGAACGATTAAGACTATGCTTCTCCTCTTAGTGTTGTTGGTGTTCCCTGAGCTAGGTTCAATCATTCAATCAGTCAAATGTATTTATAAAGCCCTTCCTACATCAGCTGATGTCACAAAGTGCTGTACAGAAACCGAGCCTAAAACCCCAAACAGCAAGCAACGCAGGTGTAGAAGCACGGTGGCTAGGAAAAACTCCCCAGAACCTAGGCAGAAACCTAGAGACGAACCAGGCTATGAGGGGTGGTCCTCTTCTGGCTGTGCCGGGTGGAGATTATAACAGAACATGGTCAAGATGTTCAAATGTTCATAGATGACCAGCAAGGTCAAATAAAAATAATTATAGTGGTTGTTGCTGGTTGTGGTTGTGGCTTTTTATAGCCGATCATTCAGAGTATCTCTACCGCTCCTGCTGTCTCTAGAGAGTTGAAAACAGCAGGTCTGGGACAGGGAGCACGTCCGGTGAACAGGTTCCATAGCCCCAGGCAGAACAGTTGAAACTGGAGCAGCAGCACAACCAGGTGGACTGGGGACAGCAAGGAGTCATCAGGCCAGGTAGACCTGAGGCATGGTCTTAGGGCTCAGGTCCTCCGAGAGAAAGAAAGAAAGAAAGAAAAAAAGAAAGAAAGAAAGAAAGAAGGAAAGAAGAAAGAAAGAGAGAAAAGAGAGAGAATTTGAGAGAGCATACTTAAATTCACACAGAATACTGGATAAGACAGGAAAAATACTCCAGATATAACAGACTGACCCTAGTCCCCCGACATAAACTACTACAGCATAAATACTGGAGGCTGACAGGAGGGGTCTGGAGACACTGTGGCCCCGTCCGACGATACCCCCGGATAGGGCCAAACAGGCAGGATATAACCCCACCTACTTTGCCAAAGCACAGCCCCCACAGCCCCCACTAGAGGGATATCTTCAACCACCAACTTACCATCCTGAGACAAGGCTGGGGGGGAAGGGAAGATCACGTCAGTGACTCAACCCACTCAAGTGACACACCCATCCTAGGGAAGGAATGGAAGAGCACCAGTTAGCCAGTGACTCAGATTCTGTAATAGGGTTTGAGACAGAGAATCCCAGTGGAGAGAGGTGAACCGGCCAGGCAGAGACAGCAAGGGTGGTTCGTTGCTCCAGTGCCTTTCCATTCACCTTCACACTCCTGGGCCAGACTACACTCAAATCATAGGACCTAGTGAAGAGATGAGTCTTCAAGAAAGACTTAAAGGTTGAGACCGAGTCTGCGTCTCTCACATGGATAGGCAGACCATTCCATAAAAATGGAGCTCTACTGGAGACAGAATTTTTGGGTTCTAGTCAAGATTCTAGCAGTCGTGTTTAGCATTAACTGAAGTTTATTTAGTGCTTTATCCGGGTAGCTGGAAAGTCGAGCATTGCAGTAGTCTAACCTAGAAGTAACAAAAGCATGGATACATTTTTCTGCATAATTTTTGGGAGGGAAGTTTCTGATCTTGACAACGTTACGTAGATGGAAAAAAGTTGTCCTTGAAACAGTCTTGATATGTTCGTCAAAAGAGAGATCAGGGTCCAGAGTGACACCGAGGTCCTTCACAGTTTTATTTGAGATGACTGTACAACCATCAAGATTAATTGTCAGATTCAACAGAAGATCTCTTTGTTTCTTGGGACCTAGAACTAGCATCACTGTTTTGTCCGAGTTTAAAAGAACAACATTTGCTGCCATCCACTTCCTTATGTCTGAAACACAGGCTTCCAAGGAGGGCAATTTTGGGGCTTCACCATGTTTCATCGAAATGTACAGCTGTGTGTCGTCCGCATTGCAGTGAATGTTAACATTATGTTTCCGAATGACCTCACCAAGAGGTAAAATATACAGTGAAAATAATAGTGGTCGTAAAACAGAGCCTTGAGGAACACCGAAATGTACTGTTGATTTTTCAGAGGACAAACCATCCACAGACACAAACTGAAATCTTTCCGACAGATCTAAACCAGGTCAGAACTTGTCCGTGTAGACCAATTTGGGTTTCCCATCTCTCCAAATGAATGTGGTGATCGATGGTATTAAAAGCAGCACTAAGGTCTAGGAGCACAAGGACAGATGCAGAGCCTCAGTCTGAAGCTATTAAAAGGTAATTTACCACCTTCACAAGTTCAGTCTCAGTGCTATGATGGGGTCTAAAACCAGACTGAAGCGTTTCGTATACATTGTCTTCAGGAAGGCAGTGAGTCAACAGCTTTTTTTTTTTTTTGAGAGGAATGGGAGATTCGATATAGGCCGATAGTTTTTTAAATTTTCTGGGTCAAGGTTTGGCTTTTTGTTTTTAGAGGTGCGACTGCATCTTGGGTATTGCGCATGGTTAAATTGAGTTCCTCAGTTAGGTGGTTAACTGATTGTACTCTGACGTCCTTGGGTAGGTGGAGGGAATCTTTGGGTTGTCTGAGAATTTATAGCACGGCTTTTAATTATCCTTGGTTGGGGTCTGAGCAGATTATTTGTTGCGATTGCAAACGTAATAAAATGGTGGTCCGATAGTCCAGGATTATGAGGAAAAACATTAAGATCCACAACATTTATTCCACAGGACAAAACTAGGTCCAGAGTATGACTGTGGCAGTGAGTAGGTCCGGAAACATGATGGACAAAACCCACTGAGTTGATGATGGCTCCGAAAGCCATCTGGAGTGGGTTTGTGGACTTTTCCATGTGAATATTAAAGTCAACTATAATATTATCTGCCATGACTACAAGGTCCAAAAGGAATTCAAGGAACTCCGTGAGGAATGCTGTATATGTCCCAGGAGGCCTGTAAACAGTAGCTAAACAAAGTGATTGAGTAGGCTGCATAGATTTCATGACTAGAAGCTCAAAAGACGAAAATGTGTGTGTGTGTGTGGGGGGGGGGGGGGGGGGGTCAATTTAAATTTGCTATCGTAAATGTTAGCAACACCTCCACCTTTGCGGGATGTGCGAGGGATACGGGGGATATGGTCACTAGTGTAACCAGGAGGTGAGGCCTCATTTAACACAGTAAATTAATTAGGATTAAGCCATATTTCAGTCAGGCCAATCACATCAAGATTGACTATAACTGCCTTGGAAGTGAGGGATCTAACATTAAGTAGCCCTATTTTGAGATGTGAGATGTCACAATCTCTTTTAATAATGGCAGGAATGGAGGAGGTCTTTATTCTAATGAGATTGCTAAAGTGAACACCGCCACGTTAAGTTTTGCCCAACCTAGATTGAGGCACAGACACGGTCTCAATGGGGATAGCTGAGCTGAGTACATCGACTGTTTGTGGGTAAGTCCCAGAAAGAGGGCCAATTATCTACAAATTCTATCTTTTGGGAGGGGCAGAAAACAGTTTTCAACCAGCGATTGAGTTGTGAGACTCTGCTATTGAGCTCATCACTCCCCCTAACTGGGAGGGGGCCAGAGACAATTACTCGATGCCGACACATCTTTCTAGCTGATTTGCATGCGGAAGCTATGTTGCGCTTGGTGACCTCTGACTGTTTCATCCTAACATTGTTGGTGCCGACGTGGATAACAACATTCCCTATACTCTCTACCCTGCCAGTTTTAGCCTTAGCCAGCACCATCTTCAGATTAGCCTTAATGTCGGTAGCCCTGCCCCCTGGTAAACAGTTTATGATCGCTGGATGATTTGTTTTAGGTCTAATACTGCGGGTAATGGAGTCGCCAATGACTGGGGTTTTCAATTGTGGGAGGCTTCGGCGTCTCAGACCCCGTAACGGGAGGAGTAGAGACCAGAGAAGGCTCGGCCTCTAACTCCGACCCATTTCTTAATGGGGAGAACCGGTTGAAAGTTTCTGTCAGCTGGATGAGCGACACCGGTTGAGCATTCCTACAGCATTTCCTTCCAGAAGCCATGAGAAAGTTGTCCGGCTGCGGGGACTGTGCAGGGGGATTTATACTACTATCTGCACGTACTGGTGGCACAGACAGTGTTTCATGCTTTCCTACACTTAAATGACCCTTTCCTAACGATTGCGTCTGAAGCTGGGCTTGCAGCACAGCTATCCTCGCCATAAGGCGATCGTTCTCCTGTATAGTATGAGTGTAGTGACTGCAATTAAAAGGCATCATGTTAATGTTACTATTTATCTTTGGCTGGTGGATATCCTGACGAATCACGTCCAGATAAAGCGTCCGGGGTGAAAAAGTTGAATGAAAAAAGTTGAGCGAGGGAAAAAATTAAAAATATAAACAGTAATTAAAAAATAAAAATCGTAAAGTTGTCAGGTAGCAAAGTACGGTTAGCAACTAACCGCACGCAGCACATAAACAAGTCAACAAGTTGTGACCGGAAATGACATCTCTCCATTCCAATCGAGTTTGGGTCGATATAGCCTACAAAGCCCCTCTGTTAACTTAGGTATAGGCATCCCGCTAGCGGGACAACTTCTGGTGAAACTGGAGGGCGCGCAATTCAAATAAATAATCATAAATATTATGGATATTAAACATTTAGGTACATATAAGTGTCTTATATCGGCTGAAAGCTTACATTTTCGTTAATCTAACTGTCTGATTTACAGTAGCTATTACAGTGAAAACATGGCATGTGATTGTTTGAGGACGGCGCCCCACATTAAAATATTTTTCTACCGGCATAGGTTCCATACATTCACAAATAACCATTAAGTATTCACCTACTTTTTGCAAATCTTCCTCTGATTTGTCATCCAAAGGGTCCCAGCTATAACATGTAGTGTCGTTTTGTTAGATAAAATCCTTCTTTATATCCCAAAAAGTCTGTTTAGTTGGCGCCATCGATTTGAATAATCCACTCGTTCAACATGCAGAGAAACAATTCCGAAAATCTACCCCTAAACTTTGTTTCAACAAGTCAAAATACATTTCTATTTACTCCTCAGATACCCTAAACTGTAATCAAACTATAATATTTCTTACAGAAAGAAGTATGTTCAATAGAAAACCGATTTTAGCAGGTGCGTATTGTCTTTATGGCGCGTGCAAACACGAATTTCCAAGACTTTGTCGCTGTACTAAAACTAATATTTCTTATTCGTTTTTGAAGTTACAAGCCTGCTGACACCCTGTGGAAGCCATAGGAATTGCATCCAGGGAGCTAATTTCCAATATGACCTTTTACTTGTCTTTCTAAGAGGATGGTCACTCCAAAAAAAAATTCTGGTTGGTTTTCTTTGGATTGTCTCCTACCATATCTATTGTGTTATATTCTCCTACATTATTTTTTACATTTCTAGAAACGTCAAAGTGTTTTCTGTCCAATGGTACCAATTATATGCATATCCTGGCTTCAGGGCCTGAGCTACAGGCAGTTTACTTTGGGCTCGTCATTCAGGCGGAAATGGAGAAAAAAGGGGCCTAGCCCTAAGGATTGTATTCCAACGTTTTCTCTGGTTTTTCACTCTGGCATCCTATTTAAGATTTTCTCACAGATTACCTTTACTCGTCTCATGTTTGTGGCAATGCATCATTGGTGTGCATAACATAGTCTCTTTAGTCTTCTCAGATTTTGGCTCTTTCTTCAGCGCTTAAGGATTCTACAATACTGGTCCAAGATATGTTTGTCACTGTAGGAGTTGGGAAGAGAGCACAAACATATCTGGGACCAAGCTCAAATTCCACTGCAGTTCCCAATCACCTTGATCTATGCAAAGGTGCCATAGCAGTGAACAGTTATATTCAAGTACAGAAAACAGGGAGTTATCCATTATTATAAACTGGGTGGTTCGAGCCCTGAATGCTGATTGGCTGAAAGCCGTGGTACATCAGACAGTATACCACTGGGTATGACAAAACGTTTATTTCTCTTCTCTAATTACGTTGGTAACCAGTTTATGATAGCAATAAGGTACCTCTGGAGTTTGTGGTATATTGCCAATATACAACTGCTAAGGGCTGTATCCAGGCACTCCACGGTGCGTCGTGAAAAGAACAGCTCTTAGCCCTGGTATATTGGCCATATACCACAGCCCCTCGGGCCTTATTGCTTAAATATAAGCCACATCGCATCTGGAAATAGCTAATGGCTAACAACTCATGCAATTCAATGGAAACTTTATGCTAAATGTTAAAGAGAATCAGATCAGACTATGATTGACAGCTATGTTGATAGCATCCATACGGTCGAAAGGTCTAATTTCCCACATCAATAAAATAATCTCTGTTCTACTTTGTGACCTTTCAGTCTATTAGGCAGGATAGGCGGTATAATCGGCCCTGTACGTGGTGGTTGTGTGTGGTTTGGAAAGGGATCGATTCCAACGCTGACCAACCACACTGCTTCCACATGCCCCGTTGACGCACAACCATTCCAGTCTGTTAAGGTTAATGTGACTGCATGAACGGGCGCATGCAATCATAAACACACACACACACACCCTCCTTGGCGATTTATACATCTGGATGACCACGAAGTCAGGTATCGCCAGTGTCTGTCTGCGCGCGCGCGCGTGTGTGCGGCTGTGCAGGTGGCCGTAGGTATAGAAGCAGAGCGGTGCACGTCATGCTGTGAAGCGACACCCTTAACTGAGCCACTATAGCCAAACCCTCCTCCCCTTCCCTTCCCTTATACATACAAATATCCCCTTACAACGGTACAACTTCAGCTCACACTACATGCCAGTGCAGCTCACTCACATGCCACTTTAAGTATGCATAAAATATATTTCTGATCATATCATATAATTGATATATGATTCAAAACCATGCACATTGTCTGTGATGATCACTCCTCTCCCAAAAAACGATTTCGTAATGTACGTCCTCATTTGACTCTAACTCATGAGCGGTTTATACATGCTCTTTCTCTGTTTCAATTGAAATGTTACTGTAAATGGATGAATCAAGTAAACGTTCCTAAGTAAAGTAGCTCTGGTAACATAATCACTGTCCTCATTACCCTCTCTCTCAATACCACGTTGAATACTGTGTGTGTGTGGGTGGGTGTGTTGCTTGTTGCGTGCGGGCGCGCACTTGCGTGAGTGTAATCGCCAACCCAACTGGGTGTCCCCGCTTGCTTCTGTGTCGTGTGTTTTTGGCTCCTTGCAACAGTAGAACGTCTTCACTCGCAACTCTCCACGGTCATGCTATCTCTCCCTCGCTCTGTGTGGCGCTTCCCCCCGCTCCCCCCCCCACCCCCCCCGTCTCACGCATCTCGCGCGCCGTCCTCAGTATAGCCCATTCAACCGATTCTCCGCAGTGCTGAAATAGAGAGTGATTGAAAGGAGGGGGGGGGGGGGGGGGGGGGGCAAAAGAGAGAGAGAGACAGAGAGAGAAGCGAGGGGGCGATACGGGGAAATACACGAGAGAGAGTCGCACAGAGAGAGAGAGAGAGAGAGAGACAGAGAGACAGAGACAGAGCGAGGGAGAGACAGAGCGAGGGAGAGGGGCGCGCAAAAGGAAAACTGCACAATCTGAAAAGGCTCCCTAGCGCGCGGATCTTTCGACGGCTGCACCATTCATTTGGACTGTCGGAAAGGGTGAGTAGTTCCTAGTGAGTATGTGTCATCATTGCGCTATACAAATCACCATTAATTTAATAAACCGGCTTAAAAAATGTCTCATCATAGTTTCCATTTTGGGTTATAGCAGTTCACACGTTTCGTGGTTATGTCGGTCTGTCAGAGTGTTGTTGGCTACAGTCAGTCTGCCTGTAACATTTGCTGCGTCTATTTAGTCTGGCTGAATACACACAGGAAATGCATTCAACTGACATTTGGGTTTGAAATTCTGAAAAAGCACTGTCTGTCGTTGTATAATATACTGCCTCGGGTCTCTCTCTCTCTCTCGCTCGCTCCCCGCAAGATGTGCGTGTGGTAGGCTCTGAGAATGTTATCTTTATGAATATTCCCTCCCATGACATGTCTTGGTGATTAGAATCATTTGCGTGTCGCATTTGCCACTGGCGAGCGTTGTTCAATGCAGTGCTATAGGCGCACTGGAGTGAGTGGTAAAGCTCTATGTGTATGTGTGAAGAGAGCGGGAATAAATGTTGATATGTAGTTGGTATGGGAGACAAACGAAGTAATGCCCGTTACTTGGGGAACCTGAGGGGAAGATGGTGGTATATGATGTGTGCTGCACTAGCCTAGTTGTTGTGTATCTGGGTCCATGTGCATGTTTAAAATTGTGTGTGTGTGTCGAGTTTTTGACGGGAGTGTGACAGGAGGAAAGAGAAGGGGAGGAGGAGAGATAGAGAGCGAAGGAGTGGGGGAAAAAGTGTGGCTCTGGGTGTCCAATTTAAATGTTTGGATGGGTTTGTTCGCCTTTACAAATATTTACCTACCTGGAACAGTGTGTTAACTGACTTGTTCAAGGGAAGAATGTCAGCTTGGGGCTATGATCGGCTTTGAAAAGCCAACTGACATTTACTCCTGAGGTGCTGACCTGTTGCACCCTGGATAACTACTGTGATTATTATTATTTTACCCTACCCTTATGAACATTTGAACATCTTGGCCATGTTCTGTTATAATCTCCACCCGGCACAGCCAGAAGAGGACTGGCCACCCCTCATAGCCTGGTTCCTCTCTAGGTTTCTTCCTAGGTTTTGGCTTTTCTAAAGAGTTTTTCCTAGCCACCGTGCTTCTACACCTGCATTGCTTGCCTGTTTGGGGTTTTAGGCTGGGTTTCTGTACAGCACTTTGAGATATCAGAGGATGTAAGAAGGGCTATATAAATACATTTGATTTGATTTTGGGGATTTGATCCAGCAACCTTTAAGTTACCGGCCCAACGCTCTAACCACAAGGCTACCTGCCGCCCAACACTCTAACCACAAGGCTACCTGCCGCCCAACGCTCTAACCACAAGGCTACCTGACGCCCAACGCTCTAACCACAAGGCTACCTGCCGCCCAACGCTCTAACCACAAGGCTACCTGCCGCCCAACACTCTAACCACAAGGCTACCTGCCGCCCAACGCTCTAACCACAAGGCTACCTGCCGTCCAACACTCTAACCATTGGGTTACCTGCCGCCCAACACTCTAACCACAAGGCTAACTGCCACCCAACACTCTAACCATTGGGTTACCTGCCGCCCGGGGTTATTCCTGTCTCTTTCAGGCAGTCTTAATAGCCTTCAATGCCTCAGCATATAATGCTAAAGATAACAGACATGGCTGTCCATGTATTTGTGAATGGTGGTTGGTGCCTGTAACCATAGGTATAGGAATGGTGGTTGGTGCCTGTAACTGTAGGTATAGGAATGGTGGTTGGTGCCTGTAACTGTAGGTATAGGAATGGTGGTTGGTGCCTGTATCTGTAGGTATAGGAATGGTGGTTGGTGCCTGTAACTGTAGGTATAGGAATGGTGGTTGGTGCCTGTAACTGTAGGTATAGGAATGGTGGTTGGTGCCTGTATCTGTAGGTATAGGAATGGTGGTTGGTGCCTGTAACTGTAGGTATAGTTGGCCATGTACAGGCATGTGGCACTCCTGTGTGTGTTTGTAGGCTGAGTCAGAGCGCTTGGATTCTCCTAACATTATTTGGGCCAAGGTCTTTCCCCAGACATGTCTTCCCCCCTCTCTCCCAATCTCTCTCTCTCTCTCTTTCCCTCTTTTTATCTCTCCATATCTCTCCCCCTACAGTTTATCTTCCCTCATTGAGCACATTTGATGTTAATTATCTCGGTCATTGATGCATTTTAATGCACTGCACTCTGTACATGCATACAATGTACTGCACTCTGTACATGCATACAATGTACTGCACTCAATACATGACTGTGCTGTTCTCCTGTAAGTGGTTCTTATCATTCAAGAGGCTGATGTCAGACCACCTACTTTTCCATCCCTGCTTTAAATACTGCATTCTTCATGCCAGTTGGCCGAGCCTGTTGACAGGGGAACATATTGCCGCCTCAACAGAAAATGACACCCCATCCTGAGCCTTCCCTGGCCGCTTAGCTGGGAATACCATCTGTGGGGCTGGTCCCGCTGCCTTGGGAGTTGTAGTTTCTGTACCACTCAGCAGTTGTCTTGGTCCACTGGACCCATGATCGCTCCAAATGGCCTCATCCATCCCTTCTTTCCCTTCCTCGTTCCATCATGCTGCGCTACGATGTTTAACGCAATGCTGTTCTAGAGAGACAATGCACAATGAAGCACTGTGCCTCTGCATAGTATACCAAGTATTTCTCCCGATTTGATTCTATAAACTGCAGAAGCCTGAAGCACACGTTAAAACATGCAGCTGTGTGCCCTTGAAAGTGACTGGATCTGCTAAATGTCATTGCGAGATACCCTAGTCCCATTTGACTATACCTAATATGTATATCGTAACACCTCTATGACATGGTCATAACACATTCATTAGAATTACATGAGACCTGTCACAACACGTCATGGCGGTTCATGTCAAGTTATACCACTGTCATGACACGTGGAACATTTTCAACACCAATTTTTCTTAGGCATGCTGACATTGGATTCACTACTAATGACCTAAGATAAGATAATGGATAATGTGATTCTTATCACAACCCTATAATGCTGTGTGCTACAGGGCACAATACCTCAAGTAAAGTGCCTAGTCCCTGAATTATTCACTGGTGGAAGGTCTTAATTAATCAAACTTATTAATATTACTACCGGTGGTGGAAAAAGTACTACATTCTTAAACTTGAGTAAAAGTTAACATACCTTAATAGAAAATGACTCAAGTAAAAGTGAGTCACCCAGGAAAATTCTACTTGAGTAAAAGTCTAAAAGTATTTGGTTTTAAATATACTTAAGTATCAAAAGTAAAAGTATAAATCATTGCAAATGACTTATATTAAGCGAACCAGACAGCATAATTGTCTTGTCTTTTATTAAGTTACAGACAGCCAGGGGCACACTCCAACGCTCAGATATCATTTACAAACTAAGCATTTGTGTTCAGTGAGTCCGTCAGATCAGAGACAGTAGGGTTGACCAGAGATGTTCTCTTGATAAGTGCATGAATTGGACCATTTTCCTGTCCTGCTAAGCATTCAAAATGTAATGAGTACTTTTGGGTGTCAGGGAAAATGTATAGAGTAAAAAGTACATTTATTTTCTTTAGGAATGTAGTGAAGTAAAAGTAAAAGTTGTCAAAAATATAAATAGTAAAGTAAAGTACAGATACTGAAAAAAGCTACAGTAAGTAGTATTTAAAGTATTTTTACTTAAGTACTTTACACCACTGATTATTACACACTTATTAACACCTGTATATTAATGACACCAAATTACTGCCTTAATTAATAAGTCTAGCTAATTCATTAAGTCTGACATTTGTTAATTAAGCAACAAAAAGGTGCTGACCCAGTACAGTAGTGTGCTTGGACCCATACATGAGACTATAGGCAAGTAGTGTCCTCGGTTTTACACTATCTAGTTTTCTGGTATTTCAGCACCTCACTAGTGGACAGCTCCACACTCTAACCATGACCTCAAACATATTCCCCCTCAGCCACACTCTCTCTCTATCCCTGCCCTCCCCCCCACTCTCTCTCAAAACTCTTAGTTTTATGCTATCTATTTTTCTGTTATTTTAGCACCATACTAGTGGACAGATACACACTCTCACTGACCTCAAACATTATTCCCTTGAAGCTTCTCTCTCTCTCCAAACTTTCCTCTACTGATCCCTTCTTTTATTTGTCCTTTTCTCCATTGATTCCCTTCCTCCTTCATGCTATAACAAAAGCACCATTCACTTCATGTGGCATTCCTTACATTTGCTCCCGGACACCTAAGCTCTCCCTCCCAGTCCCAAGACAAAGGGGTGGAGCCTAGAGGTGGGACGATCAACACCGACCATACCGATAACTTATCGCAGGAATTTTGCTGATATTGTTCATTACGACATGTAGCCTATACTAGAGAAAAGTAAAGTTTAACATGAAACAAGTTTGCTTATATTGTTGATTGCTAATTGCACAATTGACAGTTACAGCCATCAAATTAGTAGTAGTAGTTTGAAGGATAATACAAAAAACTGGTGCAAATGAATATTGCAAATTTATCGCAATATGAATTTTTGTCCATATCGCCCAGCTCTAGCGGAACCTGAGGCTGCAGCATGGGAATTGTGGTTTATTCTGTTGGTTTTAACTATCAAGGGAATCTCATCCACCCCAATTCCCCATCTTAGAGAAACATACAGTGGCTTGCGAAAATATTCACACCCTTTGGCATTTTTCCTATTTTGTTGCCTTACAACCTGGAATTAAAATGTATTTTTTGGGGTGTTCGTATCATTTGTTTTACACAACATGCCTACCACTTTGAAGATGCTAAATATGTTTGGGGTGAAACAAACAAGAAATAAGACAAAAAAACAGAAAACTTGAGCGTGCATAACTATTCACCCCCCCGAAGTCAATACTTTTTAGAGCCACCTTTTGCAGCAATTACAGCTGCAAATCTTTTGGGGTATATCTCTATAAGTTTGGCACATCTAGCCACTGGGACTTTTGGCCATTCTTCAAGGCAAAACTGCTCCATCTCCTTCAAGTTGGATGGGTTCTGCTGGTGTACAACAATCTTTAAGTGATACCACAGATTCTCAATTGGGTTGAGGTCTGGGCTTTGACTAGGCCATTCCAAGACATTTAAATGTTTCCCCTTAAATCACTTGAGTGTTGCTTTAGCAGTATGCTTAGGGTCATTGTCCTGCTGGAAGGTGAACCTCCGTCCCAGTCTCAAATCTCCTGAAGACTGAAACAGGTTTCCCTCAAGAATTTCCCTGTATTTAGTGCCATCCATCATTCTTTCAATTCTGACCAGTTTCCCAGTCCCTGCCGATGGAAAAACATACCCACAGCATGATGCTGCCACCACCATGCTTCACTGTGGGGATGGTGTTCTCGGGGTGATGAGAGGTGTTGGGTTTGCGCCAGACATAGCGTTTTCCTTGATGTCCAAAAAGATCCATTTTAGTCTCATCTAACCAGAGTACCATCTTCCATATGTTTGGGGAGTCTCCCACATGCCCTTTGGCAAACATCAAACGTGTTTGCTTATTTTTTTCTTTAAGCAATGGATTTTTTCTGGCCACTCTTCTGTAAAGCCCAGCTCTGTGGAGTGTACAGCTTAAAGTGGTCCTATGGACAGATACTCCAATCTCCGCCGTGGAGCTTTGCAGCTTTTGCAGGTTATCTTTGGTCTCTTTGTTGCCTCTCTGATTAATGCCCTCCTTGCCTCGTCTGTTAGTTTTGGTAGGCCGCCCTCTCTTGGCAGGTTTGTTGTGGTGCCATATTCTTTCAATTTTTAAATAAAGGATTTAATGGTGCTCCGTGGGATGTTCAAAGTTGTGGATGTTATTTTAGAACCCAAACCTGATCTGTACTTCTCCACAACTTTGTCCCTGACCTGTTTGGTGAGCTCCTTGGTCTTCATGGTGCTGCTTGCTTAGTGGTGCTCCTTGCTTAGTGCTGTTGCAGACTCTGGGGTCTTTCAGAACAGGTGTGTATATATACTGAGATCATGTGACAGATCATGTGACACTTAGATTGCACCCAGGTGGACTTTATTTAACAAATTACGTGACTTCTGAAGGTAATTAGTTGCACCAGATCTTATTTAGGGGCTTCATATCAAAGGGGGTGAATACATATGCACGTACCACTTAATGTTTATATTTGTATTTATTTTTTTAAACAAGTAATTTCTTTCATTTCACTTCACCAATTTGAACTATTTTGTGTATGTCCATTACATGAAATCCAAATAAAAATCAATTTAAATTACAGGTTGTAATGCAACAAAATAGGATGCCAAGGAAGGTGAATACTTTTGGAAGGCACTGTAGGTCTCTTCATGTTACTGAAACCAAGTGTGTTTCAAGGGAATGATGAATCAAGGGAATTGTTCTTTCTCATATCTTCAAAATGTTAGCGCACACAATGAATGACCCATGAGGGATTGACCCTGGCCACGTTCCATGCCTCTTACTCAATGTACTCTGTACTTAATGTGTTCCATCCATAAGGCCAGGTGGTATATATTACCCTATCCACACATTGTGCCGTCCCGAACAAACTGTGCTGGCTTGGATATTGTCTTTTCATATTGTGCTTTTCAGAACGTTTCCAACAACTATTGTAGTTTTGGCTTGGCTCGGTTGCTCAGTAGTGTGAAAAGCCCCTAAGTCTAAAGGGAATTGGACGTTTTACTACAAAAGATCAAAGTATCTGTTTGAGACTGCGGTCTTCACTCTCTCTGGCTGCCATGTCTAACACGCACAGTCCACATTGTTTATACAGGAGAAGCCTCTTCTCAGTTCCCATTCAAATTCATCTTCACATTCTGTTTGACCTTGCAGACACAAGTATGTGTCATACACAAATACTGAGCACCACGGATGCTAACAGTTGGACCTCCTATCCACCTCCTCCTCTATCCTATCGTCGGTGGTTGCCTTGAGGGAATCTTGACACGTACACAGTCCCCCCCGTTACCCTCGGTCACTCTCTCCTTGAGGTGACAATGTTTATTCAACGACTTTCTGAAGGTCTGGGTTGACTGGGTTCACGCGAGGTAGGTAGTCCGGGGATGCTTTTTACCATATCAAATATTTGTAACTGGTGAGTCATCATGAGTGAGACAAATCCATTGTGACATTGCTGAATGTGCACTGCTGCATCTCAAAGCAGTGATGAGGTCATTCGTTCGGCACCACGGTAGCTCTCCTCCTCCCCGTGCAGGTTTTTCTTTTTTTCTTTCTTCTCACCAGTGAAGCATTTGAGTGAGAAAAAGCCACACAGTTATCAGTGGAGGAGCCTCACCTCTAATTTGCTGCACGCTGCACGCTGCTCTGTGATGGTGAGGTCATTTCCACTCACTGTCACAGCGGGCTGGGCAGTCATGTGGTCCCTGTGTTGATTTTATCGCTGGTTATGTATTCACTGTTACACTATACCTATAGCCTAGTTAAACCAGACTGAATCACCATTGAGTGCAGCATTCACCCTGGTTTAACCAAGCTAGTATTTGTTTTATTTTTTTAATTTATTTTTATTTCACCTTTATTTAACCAGGTAGGCAAGTTGAGAACAAGGTCTCATTTACAATTGCGACCTGGCCAAGATAAAGCAAAGCAGTTCGACACATACAACGACACAGTGTTACACATGGAGTAAAACAAACATACAGTCAATAATACAGTATAAACAAGTCTATATACGATGTGAGCAAATGAAGTGAGATAAGGGAGGTAAAGGCAAAAAAGGCCATGGTGGCAAAGTAAATACAATATAGCAAGTAAAACACTGGAATGGTAGATTTGCAGTGGAAGAATGTGCAAAGTAGAAATAAAAATAATGGGGTGCAAAGGAGCAAAATAAATAAATAAAAATAAATACAGTAGGGAAAGAGGTAGTTTGGGCTAAATTATAGGTGGGCTATGTACAGGTGCAGTAATCTGTGAGCTGCTCTGACAGTTGGTGCTTAAAGCTAGTGAGGGAGATAAGTGTTTCCAGTTTCAGAGATTTTTGTAGTTCGTTCCAGTCATTGGCAGCAGAGAACTGGAAAGGGAGGCGGCCAAAGAAATAATTGGTTTTTGGGGTGACCAGAGAGATATACTTGCTGGAGCGTGTGCTACAGGTGGGTGACGCTATGGTGACCAGCGAGCTGAGATAAGGGGGGACTTTACCTAGCAGTGTCTTGTAGATGACATGGAGCCAGTGGGTTTGGCGACGAGTATGAAGAGAGGGCCAGCCGACGAGAGCGTACAGGTCACAATGGTGGGTAGTATATATATTTGGTGACTTTGGTGACAAAATGGATGGCACTGTGATAGACTGCATCCAATTTGTTGAGTAGGGTATTGGAGGCTATTTTGTAAATGACATCGCCGAAGTCGAGGATCGGTAGGATGGTCAGTTTTACAAGGGTATGTTTGTTATGTATGTTTTATTTACCGGATAGGTACCAGTAGTTACCGTATGTAGCCACACTGGTGGATAAGCCTCCACTTCCCTCAGTCTTTGCTATTTTAAGGTGAGTTGAAGACAGAACAACGAGGTGATGCTGGTTAATTATCTTCAATTAAATGTGATAGAAGGGATCTTTCAGCCACTTGGAGAAGTTTTCTCTTCATTTTTCTCAACGCTAGAGTGGTTCCTCCACTGTAAGTTTGTCTCTGTTGAGCTATCCTGAGGAGAAAACCCACCAGGGGAGAGGTCAACGCCATTTCAACCAGGGTTTCCATTCATATACTGAATTAGCTGAACTGAAATAGACTCAACCCTCAACCTCACCTGTCCTCTCACCTCCTCTCGCCTCTTTCTTATCCTCTCTCCTCAGACGAGTATGTTTAGCACGCGGGCACTCACGCTCCTGTCCTCGGTGTTTGGGGCGTGCGGCCTGCTCCTGGTAGGCGTGGCTGTGTCCACAGACTACTGGCTGCTGATGGAGGAAGGTGTCATTCTGCAGCAGAACCAGAGCATGGAGGTCAGGATGGCCCTGCACTCCGGCATGTGGAGGGTCTGCTTCGTGGCAGGTATGCCGAAAAATACACATTTAGTTTATATGTACAGAGGCATGCATAAACATATAGTATACATATATACACATAATGCTTTGTGGCAGGTTTTGTGTGAGGAAAGCAATACGGATCAACAGTAGTTCATATGTACAGAAGCACATCTACACATTATTGTAATGCTTTGTGGCAGGTACTGGAATAAACATAGTCTATGTTTCAGATTTCATTCCTTAACACACACACACACATATTATTGTTACCCCATTGTCTTACGTCAGATTGCGTCACTCATATGCGATGCCCATCCCTCAACGGTTGTCACTAGTTACCACAGCCATAAAGTCAAATTGGCTATATCGTAAAAATTTATGAAAATAAAATTGAGCTTTTTGCTCTTAATTTAAGTTTAGGGTTAGGCATAATGTTATCTGTGTGGTTAAGAAGTGTAGCACTGAGTGTACAAAACTTTCCATTACACAGACTGACCAGGTGAAATCTATGATCCCATATTGATGTCACCCGTTAAATCCCCTTAAATCAGTGTAGATGAAGGGGAGAAGACTGGGTAAAGAAGGATATTTGAACCTTGAGACAATTAAGACATGGATTGTGTGTGTGCCATTCAGAGGGTGAATGGGGAAGACAAAAGATGTAAGTACCTTTGAGGTACACTGGTTTGAGTGTGTCAAGAACTGCAGCGTTGCTGTGTTTTTCACGCTCAACAGTTTCCTGTGTGTATCAAGAATGGTCCACCACCCAAAATACATCCAGCCAACTTGACACAACTGTGGGAAGCATTGGAGTCAACATGGGCCAGCATCCCTGTGGAACGCTTTCGACCTCAAATAATTGAGGCTGTTCTGAGGGCAAAAGGGGGTGCAACACAATATTATAAAGGTATTCCTAATGTTTTGTACACTCAGTGTATAATTAAGCTATAAAGCACCAGGGGGTGTGGTGCATATGGCCAATATACCATGGCAAAGAGCTGTTCTTAGGCAGAGGCAATGTGGAGCAACCCTGCGCGCCAGGTAGTCGAAGTGTTCCCATTTTTAACCATTTGATGTGTCTGAAGGTAAACTCTGCCTACCCGGTGGCCTGGAGACCTGAGCAAGTGCACCTATAGGCCCACCACTGGCCAATCAGATAGCTCAGATCACCGTGTCTGTCGTATTACGTCATTGGTCTGAAGCTTCCACAAGCCCACGGCGCAGTTGATAGTCGACTCTAGTGTGAAGTTTTAAATCTTTAAAAACCAAGACTAGCGAGAAAGAACCACTGTTTTTATGAATGTTTAATATTTTATTCATCACTGTCAACACTTTTTTCAACACTTTTAATGAGCCATAAAACATCCTCTCCCTATCCACTCGCTCTTGTGTCTTTTTCATATCGAGGAATATTTCACTTTCTCTGGTCAGATCAGTTACAACATGAATTGATGCATGAGTCAGAAATAATGTGTGAATCGAGTTTGGCAATCAGCTCGAAGAAGGTGTCCCCTTTTTGGTCAGTCAGCACTCAGCGGAGGGAGAGCTGAGGGAAGGTGAGAGGCAGCCGCTCCGCTGCTCTCTCTCTCTCTCTCGCTCTCCCTCCACTGAGACTGACCATCAGAAGCACCATCAGTCCAGTAAAAAATATATATTTTCATTCATGCCTCACAAGTAATACACAAATGATCTATTACCAGTGTGATGATAATTGGCAGGGCAATTCAAGAATAGCCAATATGCAGTGATATTTGATTGAGCCTGTAGCCTTTGGCACAAAGCTCATTGCTACAGAACAGTTTTTAATTGGTTAATGTTGAATAGGCTTACATTTTTTAAGACATGTTTGAAGAAAAATCTGAGCAATAGATCTCTGCCTACATTTTGATTCAGAAAGTGATCTCGGCTCAGTAAAGGTTGTTTGACCGCTGAGAGAGGGCACCTCGAAGTGATTCCATACATACTGGACTGATGGCAGATTTTAGGAACGGAATATGGAATATGTGGGGTCTGCACGTTGCGGTAACGTTGTGACTCTGGGGGAGTTTTATACATGGCCTGCCTAGTGGGGGCTAAACTGAAATGCAACACTTCGGCCAAGGATCCGACAACGGATCTGGTGGCATTTCTGAGAAGCCCTTGGAGCCAGATTTTTTTTGGATGGGTGCATTGTTGATTTTGCTCAATGGGATTTTTTTCCCCTTTCTTTTAGGATCATTGTTATCACCGTTCAATATTTTCTTCCTACGTTTCTGAATGGATTTTTTGTTATTTCTTTCTAGCTGGCAAAATAAGTGAGTTAGATTTTTTGGTGTGTGCTGCCATGTCAATAACTTAGCTAAGTTTGTTACTGGATGGGCTAGTGAATATCCTAAACCCAGCTAGCTAAACAGATAGCCGGAAGTTAAAACCAGGTAGAGGGAGAGGAGAGTTCACTCTGTTTCATCTGCTGCTGGTTTGATAAAGCTAACTCGGATACATTTTTCCACATGTAATTGATGAAATTAGATTTGTATTATATAAAGAGTGTAATTGTTTCAATATGTTGTGAATTATTGTAGAAAAATCCCCACAGTCGTTTTCCATACTACAAATGTAAGTGCCACTTGGTGTGCACCAGATTACCACCTACAGGCAGAGTTTTTTACGTTCTGAGCTTTTCAGCAGTGTTCATGGTTTTTATATGCGGGGAGCATAAATGTTACGATTCTAAACTAAGACATTTAAAAAAAAGTTAGAACTCATGTATATTAGTTAACATACAGCATTAACTACAAAAAATATCTGATAGGGCTACCTGGACTATAAGAAGAGAAATTGTTGAAATAAACTGAGTTTAGCCATAATTATGACTTTGTGGCTATGGTAACTAGTGAAGATCTCTCAACCGATCTGTCTTAGTAGATCGGTACTACCACCAAGTAGTACCACTCTAGAGTGGGGTTCAACAGGGTCTGGCTCCAGCAGATATGTCTACTTCCTAGCTAACTAGCTAGTGTTCATGTAGTGACATAATG